>NW_028149233.1:0-14440 GCF_964270895.1 Podarcis filfolensis | reverse complement strand
CCACAGCAGCTGGAATCCATCAGGGACAAGACAGAAGAGTTTATATAACGTAGGCCATGAGCTCTGGAAAGATTTTGAGCTGCCGTCTCAAATAAGCTGCGTCCAATTTCTAAAATGGCGTCCTTTTGGCCTTCAGGTGCTAAAATCATAAGATATAAATGTTCAATTAAACTACTGGCTGTGAAAACAAGCAGGTTCTGATTAGGTAGCTTTAATTTCCCACACGCTTACTATTAAGTAGATTCGGTGCCTAATCCAAAGTTACTATAAGGGGGTGAGGGGGTTGCAAGACACACTAATAATGTTGTAACATGTATATTGTGCCATCACTTTCACAGATTCACAGAGGTTATACATATAGCATCCCAGTCATGTGGTAGTTATCCTTCACTTTCCAGTGTAATTTATTATCGCTTTTCTTAGTGCAAAAGGACGGCAATTTTTACAGGGGAAGGGGAGTGAATCTGTTGTCCAAAACAAATTTAGTCCTTGCTATTTATTGCAGGGCATTCATTTTCTTTGTGGTGACAGAAATGAAACTGCACTCTCATTCCACAAAGGGCACATACTACTTGTTAAGTTGTGGGTGAACATATCAGAAAACACAGCGATTCTTCAAACAGCTCTTGTTTATTCACAGGCCAGAACAGAACTGAACTGAAGGGTTCAGCCAGCCTGCTTATATAGAGCTCCACTAGAACGCAACAGTAACCATTTTCTGTAACTATCCAATCACTGAACGTCACTTTCAATCCCTTATTTGCATATGTGGACCTGAGTGAAAACTATCTACAGTATCCCCCTGCTGGCCCAGGGTGAGAACTTCAGTACGTAACACTAGTATCTACCTTAATGTATCAGAAATCCCCACAAAGCGTGGAAGGAGCCAAAGATATCTCTTTGGGTGTGGCATCTGATGTGATTTTCTCCCTGTGCCACTAATATACAACCCTGGGGGCTGGTATGCCACAATTGAGAGTGTAAGACCAGAACCTTATTCCTCACACAATAATTTGTTAAAATGTGGTCCAGGGAGAACCAGCAGTCTCTAAGATCACGGCGAAAACGAAAGAGGAAAAAGCTGAAAAGCCGCATGTTTCTTGCAAAAGTTAAGTGCTTGCTAAAGGAAAGGAAAGAAGTAAAATCTCCAATTACCTCCTGATAACTGTAGACCTGTCTCTTGCAACTGTTTAAACATGCTGTAGTATTTGTCCAATAGTTCTTGTCTCCAGCTGAAGGCTGCATCCTTGGGGTGTCCTCCATATTTATTGATCATTTCCAGATAGTAGTTTTCATAAAGGCCTGGAGAAAATGAAAGCGAGTCATCTGAAGGCAGCCCTGTTTAGGGAAGCTTTTAATGTTTCATGTATTACAGTATTTTAATATTTTTTGGGAAGCCGCCCAGAGTAGCTGGGGAAGCCCAGCCAGATGGACGGGGTATAAATAAATAAATAAATAAATAAATAAATAAATAAATAATAATAATTATCCTAGCTGTATCTGTGAAACTTCTCACATACAGGTGTCCACCTTCCCACTTCAGAATTACTTAATGGCGTCACAAAATCACTTGATTTTGGTTTTAGATTGTGTCCCCCTGGGTCGATTTTAAAGTGCCTGAACCTAAGACTGCTGATACAACTACACCAAAGACATGCAGCATGATCCTAAACTGTCAGTTTGCATTTCTTAGTGCAGAAAGGATTAATCTGATGTGTAGAGATCTTTCCTATTCTAATTAGTTAAAGAGAGTTCTGGAGGTTTTTCTGTGTGAAAGAAACAAGCAAAAGGTTCATTGTGTTTGGGTTATACCTTCAGAGAAGCTGAGTACAGCTGGATTAAACTGACTTATCTCTTTCTGTCAAGGGCATGCTGACTATAATAAGAGGCCAGAAGGAGCCTGGGTTTCACTTTTCTCTTTCTATCTCTTTTCCTCATGGTGTGGTGTTGTGTACATACTATACTTAGTGTTAAGGTTTAGACTTATTATGAGTTATTGTAAGTTTAAGTCAAGTCTGCTGCAACTGGATTTCTTATGGACAGTGCCAGTCCTGAATGTATTCGATTTGTGACCATTATGCTCATTTGCCTTCAGTAGCAGTAAAGCTCTGCTGGATGAAATACAATTGCCTCTGGTCTATTTTGGGGGGATTCTGTAATGTGTTTAGCAAAATACGATTCTCGAGATTCAGAAACAATGACAGCAAAAGTTGCACAGAATAGATATAGATTTGAGGCATAAAGATGCTTAATGAGTAAACAAATATCTATTGCATGGAGCAGGGAAGGAATACCTTTAGTTCCACATATTTGGCCTCAATTGCCTTATCCTCACAGCTTCTTTTAAATTAAACAAACAAACAAATGATAGGAGATCCTGTAACCCTACATGATGCCAAGTTCTGTTCTCGCTACTTGCATTTTTGCTCTTTGTGTTTCTGCACAAATCCATGCCTGGGCGATGTGCTCTGGACAGCGAAACATTTTTGATAGTAAAGGTCAATTCTTTCCAAAATGTCTTCTTTGTAGAAAGGGTTAGAAATCTGTGGGTGAGGGGAAGAGTAGTAATCATATGCATTTCCTATAAGACGTATATTTTAAAAAATTGCTAAAATACAGGAACACCATTTTTCATTCCTACTGCAGAACACAGGCAAGTGACCACGGACGTTTGCGGATCGGTGTTATACAGACAAACTGCCTAATTTGAACACTTTATTATAGATGACGAGATTCTCCCTATCCACCTGAAAGGGGTATAAAGTATGCTTGATAGACATTTTTAATATAAATGCTAATGGGATGTTATTGCCACATATTCATGCAAGCTTCAAAAAAACTTCCTGATAAAGTTCTCACATAATAATAATAATAATAATAATAATAATAATAATAATTTTTACTTATACCCTGCCCTCCCCAGCCAAGGCTGGGCTCATAGAGGAATAAACTATTCCATCCAAGTGGCTAAACTGGTCATTAGACTGTCTGTGTGGATTCTGTCATTTAGTTACATATTTTTCTTATTTTAATAAATTATTAGTATACTTAAGAATAATATAAAGTTCATCAACTTTTTTATTTAAAAAAAGCTTACATGGTTCCATCGTAACAGTATCATAACTTTGATATCATAAATATCTATATATCTATATATCTATATATATATATCTATATATATCTATATATAAAACTAGTTTATTTAAATAAAACATGTGGTGGGAGGGATGAGTGTTCAGACCCCTGGGCTCTCACTTGTGGGGTGCCTCAGGGTTCTGTCCTCTCCTCCATGTTTTTTAACATCTACGTGCAGCCGCTGGGAGAGATCATCAGGGTGTTTGGGCTGGGTGTTCATCAATATGCGGATGGTACCCAGCTCTACCTCTCTTTCAAATCAGAACCAGTGAAGGCAGTGAAGGTCCTGTGTGAGTGTCTGGAGGCGGTTGGAGGATGGATGGCGGCTAACAGATTGAGGTTGAATCCTGACAGGACAAAAGTACTGTTTTTGGAGGACAGGAGGTGGGCAGGTGTGGAGGACTCCCTGGTCCTGAATGGAGTACCGTATTTTTCGCTCGATAACACGCACCTGACCATAACACGCACATCGTTTTTAGAGGAGGAAAACAAGGGAAAAAACATTCTGAATGAAACAGTGGATGTATCATTTTTGTGCTTCATGCTGTGGCCACAGACATGTGATCTGATGGTGAACTTGGGGTGACCCAATGCAAAAATCCTGAGAATCCCTGTGGATCCATGCTTTGTAACCACGTTTTTGCACCATTGCAGCCCCAGGCAACAGTGGGTGTGTGATTTTGGGGGGGGGCAGGCTGTAGCCATGGACATGCTATGTGCTCTGATGGTGAATTTGGGGTGACCGCAAAGATCCTGAGGATCCATGTGGATCCATGCTTTTTAACCACATTTTTGCACCATTGCAGCCCCAGGCAACAGTGCGTGTGTGATTTTTGGGGGGCAGGCTGTAGCCATAGACATGCTATGTGATCTGATGGTGAATTTGGGGTGACCCAATGCAAAGATCCTGAGGATCCATGTGGATCCATGCTTTTTAACCACATTTTAAGTGGGGAAGGAAGGAAAAATACAGAATGGACAAGGAGCACGAGAGGGGTGTGCAGAGAAGCAGCTGGCTAAGAATGCAGGAGAGGGGTATAACGGGAGGGAGGAAAGGAAGGCAAAAGTTTTCCCTCACCTACCCACCCAAGCCAGCCAGCTCTCTCTCTCTCTCTCTCTCTCTCTCTCTCTCTCCCTCCTGCATGTTTTCAGCAGCACCGGAGCACAGAGACGACACTCTGCTTGCCTGGAGGGGAGGGGCTTTCCCTGCTCTTTGTTCCGTTTGAGCAAACACAGCAAGGAAACAGAGAAGGGTGGGCAGTAAGACCCTGAGGCAGAATGCAGGAAAGCAGCCACTTCCTCTTTTCAGGTTTCCCTTCTCCGAGACGCGCGATTTGATTTTTGCCTGATTTTTTTTGCCATTTGGCTCCAGGGACCACACATTCGCTCAATAACACGCACAGACATTTCCCCTTCCTTTTTAGGAGAAAAAATCTGCGTGTTATAGAGGGAAAAATACGGTAATTGTGCCCCTGAAGGACCAGGTGTGCAGCCTGGAAGTCATTTTGGACTTGCAGCTGTCCATGGAGGTGCAGGTCAATTGTGTGTCCAGGGCAGCTGTTTACCAGCTTCATCTGGTACGTAGGCTGAGACCCTATCTGACTGCAGACTGTCTCGCCAGAGTGGTGCATGCTCTAGTTATCTCTTGCTTAGACTACTACAATGCGCTCTATGTGGGGCTACCTTTGAAGGTGACCCGGAAACTACAACTAATCCAGAATGTGGCAGCTAGACTGGTGACTGGGAGTGGCCGCCGAGATCACATAACACTGGTCTTGAAAGATCTACATTGGCTCCCAGTACATTTCTGGGCACAGTTCAAAGTGTTGGTGTTGACCTTTAAAGCCCTAAACGGCCTCGGTCCAGTATACCTGAAGGAGCGTCTCCACCCCCCATTGTTCCGACTGGACACTGAGGTCCAGCGCCGAGGGCCTTCTGGTGGTTCCCTCACTACGAGAAGCCAAGTTACAGGGAACCAGGCAGAGGGCCTTCTCGGTAGTGGCACCTGCCCTGTGGAACGCCCTCCCACCAGATG
This sequence comes from Podarcis filfolensis, assembly GCF_964270895.1. Classification (NCBI taxonomy): domain Eukaryota; kingdom Metazoa; phylum Chordata; class Lepidosauria; order Squamata; family Lacertidae; genus Podarcis; species Podarcis filfolensis. The sequence goes on along the minus strand of NW_028149233.1, from coordinate 9,270 downwards.
TCAAAGAGAAAAACAACTACCAGACTTTTAGAAGACATCTGAAGGCAGCCCTGTTTAGAGAAGCTTTTAACTATTTTATTTTAATATTTTGTTGGAAGCCGCCCAGAGTGGCTGGGGAAACCCAGCCAGATGGGCAGGGTATAAATAATAAATTGTTGTTGTTGTTGTTGTTGTACTTTTGGTTGCCATATGGTTTAGGCACTAGGTGGCATTGGATTTAATTGGATTTAGATAAGTCAGGAGTTTCCTGTTCTGCGCTTGTTGGAGTGGCGAAGCTTTAGCAAAATTTCCTTCAATTGCTTGGTGTCAAGTCCAGTTTTAAACCTACAGATTTCTAACAGGACAAGGAAAATGGCACAGTCCTTTGCAGCAGTAGCCTTTGTCTTTAATAGTCCTGCATCATGGCCACAAAACGACTCAAGGAGGAAGGAACAGCGAATCTGAGCTCACTCCTTAAGCATCATAACCGATAGCCCACCCGAGTTACAGTACTGCATTGGAAATGAATGTCAAAGGCAGGCACAGGTAACTCTAGATCCATATTGACATATTTGTTACCTTCTGTTCACTCACCTTTCTGGTCTCTAGGCCATTAAGACGATAGTATTTCACTGGACCAAAGTATCCTTCAATACTTGATGAATAGCCACTGCCTCCAAGAGCCAAGTAACCGGAAGTGTCATCGAAATAGAAATCCTCCCTAAAACTAGAAAAGTCAATGTTTTGAAAAATTCTGAAGCAAATAAAACCTCTGATTTCCCAGGCAGGAAGAGGACTCTGTCATAGAATAGTCTGGAATATATTTTAAACAAGATGGTTTGGAGGCTTACAGGGACACAAGCATAGTGTTCTCTCTAAAGACCCCTGCATTGTGATGAGAAATCCAGTTTGACTTCGGTCAACAGAAGCGCTTTTTAAAATTAAATCTGGAAAGGTGCCTTAATAATAATAATAATAATAATAATAATAATAATAATAATAATAATAATAATATATTTATACCCCGCGCACCTGGATGGGTTTCCCCAGCCACTCTGGGCAGCTTTCAACAGAGCATTCAAAACAGAATAAAACTTCAAACATTAAAAACTTCCCTAAACAGGGCTGCCTTCAGATGTTTTCTAAAAGTCAGATAGTTGTTCATTTCCTTGACATCTGATGGGAGGGTGCTCCACAGGGCGGGAAGAAATGATTAACAATAGGACCCACAAAGGGGAGGAGGAGATTTTGTCTTTTTGTTGTATGTTGGATATGTGATTGTAAAATTTTAATCTTTTTTTAAAAAGAAAGAAAAGAATACACACTACTTGTTAGAATGGAGGGCAAGTTAGTCTTACATAAAAGTTTGATGCTGATGGATTTTCAGATTCTTTCCAACACTGGTAATTTCTATCTAAAACAAAAATAAATTGAATTTTAGTTTTGAAAACATACATGTGAACCAATGGAAAATAGGTTTATTTCATCACGGCTTGCAAAATGCAACGAATTCTTGCCAGGATGGTCAGCTGAACCACAAGAATTCACTGTCTTTATATATGGATGAACCTAAGGGCTGGAAAAAAAGCATAAAGCCGAAGGCAGACCTAATATAAGATCGGGGTAAGAGCCAAGTCAGTCTTCAGTCACCAAACCAGCCCAGCACAGCAGGAATTTCCCCCACTTGGCTGATTGGCTGTTGCCATTTGGATTTTGCCTGCCGCGTAGCAAATCGTCACAACTTGTAAGGTTGCGGATAGGCTCTGGTTTGGGTGATAGGGATGGGAGAGCGGTCTCGCCATCCCTATGTGAAGGGTATTCCATTAAAGGAATCCTGAGAGAGGGTTGTGCCCATGCCTGAGTCCAGGGGGGCATCTGGGTGGTGAACATAGTCTGTTCCCGGCTTTTCGTCTTCCCAGGTGTTCACCCTAGGCTGACCTATGCTGGTCCCCTGGGTCAGCGCTGCCTGCAAGGGTGCAGGGAGCTAGTCGAACCAGAGCCTATGCAACCACTCACTCTCTGTAATCAATAAAGCTGTGGCCTAAATTCTGCCAAAAACCAAAACTAAAATTTGAGTCATGTGTGAATTTATTTAGCGGGGAGGTCTCTGGGTCTGAACATGCAAATATGTTGATTGTCCTTACAATTCTGACAAGGCTATTTGCGCATCTCCATTCACAGCTGCTTGCAACCCCTAAACACATTCTCCTCATGCTCAGCTACGAGAGAGCAGCTGAGGCGACATAGATACCTGCCCGCCGCTAACGGAGAGATCAAGTCGAAGCCACTGCTTCAGAGGAAGGCTAAAGGTAGTCTTCACCGCCACATCTCCCCCTTTGAGAAGATGCATCTGGATATGAACGTCACCTGAAAAACAAATCCCAGGGCAAGAACCTTGTCAGTTATGCGAAGGCCGCAAATATATTGACTTGATCGATCAAGTTTACACCTGCTTTGCTTCCACAATGTCAAAGTCACCGAGTGTTTCCAGAATATTCATTGGGTCTAAAACTGCCTAGGGTCAGTTCACACAAGGTGGTCCCTACATAACTGCCTCAGGAAAGAACGGGGGTTCATACAAAAGATAATTTCAGTGACATGGTACTTTTGCATCGGTTGTACACACGCAACTGGCTGCCATTTTTGAGCAGCTACAGTTGTGTGCTTTGGGGTGGCCGCACAGAGGCCGCTTACAAGAGTGAGCTTCTTCTTTCTATAGCTTTTATTAATTTTTTTCTAATTTACATTTCAAGATATTCATTTAGACAACCTTACATCAATGACTTCTGTTCTTCCCTTTCCATGGTTCATTTTTCCAGTTACAGATAGGTAGCCGTGTTGGTCTGCCATAGTCAAAACAAAAAAATTTTTTTCCTTCCAGTAGCACCTTAAAGACCAACTAAGTTAGTTCTTGGTATGAGCTTTCGTGTGCATGCACACTTCTTCAGATACACTGAAACAGAAGTTGCCAGATCCTTCTATATAGTGAGAAGGTGGGGAGGGGTATTACTCAGAAGGGTGGTGGGAATGGGTGATTGGCAGATAGCTGTGATGAGCCTGTTGACGACTCTTAACGACTGCAATAGGTCTTACAGGAAAAAACAGTTACAGTTCAGACCTTTCTGGTCTGAACAAAGACATTGGATTCTTATCTCATTATACATGACAAAGCCATTTTTCACCTTCTCACCCCTTGCTTTTTCCTGTAAGACCTTGAGGAAAAAGAGAAGGCATTACAAATTAAACTTGGTTGCTGCTTTGGGTTGCCTTGAACAAGAGAAAGTGACATCTCCTTCTTCTTCTTCTTCTTCTTCTTCTTCTTCTTCTTCTTCTTCTTCTTCTTATTATTATTATTATTATTATTATTTCTGTCTGGAGCCCCCCCCAACTTACCTTCATTTGTTAGAAACACAGCAGGAGTACTGTACATTTCCTCAGAATCAATGAAATACAGTATTCCACACAGTGGTTTTTTGCAGTAACGGAGTAAATAAAGCCAGACTGAAAAAGTAAAGCTGTACAAACAAAAAAATCTGATGAGAAACAGAATATTGGCAACAAAGACAACTTTAACATTATTCAGGTCATTGGTCTTCGGTGTGGAAATAGCACAATTTTATGCTGGCAAGTAAGGGGGTGGGGGGCGGAAGAGGAGCCACTTTAGACAACCCCTATTAAAGTAGTATATGTATGTTGTTTTTTAGTTGTTTAGTCGTGTCCGACTCTTCGTGCCCCCATGGACCAGAGCACGCCAGGCACTCCTGTCTTCCACTGCCTCCTGCAGTTTGGTCAAACTCATGAGAGTTTGACCAAACTCTCATGAGCTTTGAGAACACTGTCCAACCATCTCATCCTCTGTCGTCCCCTTCTCCTTGTGCCCTCCATCTTTCCCAACATCAGGGTCTTTTCCAGGGAGTCTTCCCTTCTCATGAGGTGGCCAAAGTATTGGAGCCTCAGCTTCAGGATCTGTCCTTCCACTCACACCTGTTCCGTTTTACCGTATGTCTGTTTCAGCAGCGATACCGTCAAAGTTAATTTTTGTAAGGTCGCGAATTTAAGCCGCGCTTTAACTTTTCACAGTCAGAATTTGGAAAAAAAGAGTGTGGCTTATATCTGGGCCAATACGGTATTTTAAAGCAGATTTCAACTGCAACTATTTCCCACTTATTCATGTATACATACTCACATGTATATATACATACACACTTTGGCTTTGTTCATTTTCAATTTGTAACAGCATTAAAGTAAAAACAAAACAAATAAACAGATTAACACACAGGCTATAGGTTATGCCAAAACACAAAATCTTGACTCATGAAGATTAGAACACTCTTACGGAACACTTGCTCAATTATGTCTGGGTGGGTCAAAATTTTCCCGGTGAATTTTTAAGGACTTTAAAAAAAAAATTTATTCCTGCCCCTTAATGCCAAACTGACTGTTTCTCTCTCCTTTTGTCAGGAGGTGATTGGGGATGGAGGAAATCTCAAACTGGGCAGATTTATCACTGTGGTCCAATGAGGAAGAAGTGTGTTTCAACATCCTTTGCCACTCAGCGATGCCTTCCTGAGGGGCAATTCCTTTTCAGAGTCCAGCATCGTCATCGGTCCATGAGACTGAGCAAGTTCTGCAAATGTGTCGCAGGGTAAATAAAGGTGCAGCTTGTAGAGATTGCAGGAAGGAAAGAATGTACACAAAAAGCTACAGGGCACAGTAGTGTAAATATCCGGTACCTTTCAGAATACAGAATTTGATAGCTATGGTAGTTGGTTGTGTTTTTTTAAGCGTTTGCTTAATGTGTTGGACTACCCTCAAAATTCCAGACCTGCCTCAATAGCAACTCCCAGGGGTGCATTTAACACTGACAATTGGCTCTGCAATTCACTGGCTATCTTTGCATCCTGCTTGTGAGCTTGCCAGAGGCTGACCGCTCTTGGAAGCAAAATGCTGGGCTGGATGAATCTTTGGTCTGGTCGTCCAGCAAGGCCATTTATTCTTATGAATTACACTTTCGGGCCAATATTTAGCCGCACACTAAAACTTTCACATGCGGGCGAAAGGTTTTGGGTACAATATACAGCTTTCATCATGGAAGAAGCTATGGAAAGAGGATTTGAAATGTACAGCATGTTGCACATTGAAAGAAGATTATATGAAAATGATGTACCGTTGGTACTTAACTCCCAGTAAGTTAGCAAAAATGTGTATCTGTTGGAAATGTAAGGAAAAAGAAGGCACCTTTTATCATATGTGGTGGACATGTAAGGTAACAAAAACATTCTGGGAAATGATATATAATGAATTGAAAAAAATGTTTAAAATAACCTTTACAAAAAAGCCAGAAGCTTTTCTTTTAGGAATTTTAAGTGCTGAAATCTGAAGGGAACAGAAAAGATTGTTTATGTATGTGACCAGGGCTGCGCAGATGATATTAGCCCAGAGATGGAAAGAAGACAAAGTCCCTATGAGAGAAGAATGGCAAATCAAGTTTATGGGCTACGCCGAAATGGCAAAAATGACCGGAAGAATCAGAAATCAGGAAGACCAGAACTTTAATAAGGAATGGGGGAAATTCATAACTTATCTTAAAAACCATTGTAAACAGTTAAATTCATTAGTGGGATTGGAATAACCCTCATAGTGCAATGAGAACTATGGGTGTAATGGAGATATAAAAATTTTGGATTATTACAAAAGATGCAGTAGGAAAGGTTTAACACAGGCTTCCTCAACTTCGGCCCTCCAGATGTTTTGAGACTACAATTCCCATCACCCCAACCACTCGTCCTGATACCTAGGGATCATGGGAGTTGTAGGTCAAAAACATCTGGAGGGCCGAGGCTGAGGAAGCCTGGTTTAACACTAAGGGGAGACGTCCAGGGGATTCGTGGGATTTGTGTTTTTATATAATATCTTGTGGTGTGAGTGTAAATTTTTATATGGGAAATCAAATAAATAAATTTGAAAAGAAGAAGAAACTTTCACATGCTACACACTCAAGTACAGTATTAAGATAGTACTACTGTTGATTTGTTTGGCAGTCCGGGGTCCTTTGGAGGAAGATCTGAGGTAAAAATCTAATAAATGATTAAAAGAAATTAAAAGCTTTCTATCAGTTGAATATCTATAACTACACGCCCATGTGTCTCACAAGCTCCACCAGGAGGTAGTATCAGGAACGTAACGTACAAAACCTGGAGGGAACTGACTGAAGTTTCCTCAGGAGAGGCGAACTGCATAAACAAACCCACAGCACCCATATAATTTATGACATTTTCCGCGACAAAATAGGATTCCGACAAACAGAAAGGCAGCCAGAAGAGGGAGACAGCTGGAAGGAAAAGAATGCAATCTTTAAAAGAGCAAAGGCATTTATTTTTTAGGGCATTTTTAATTTTCTTACTTTGGGTAACCGTTCTGGCGCTTTCTGATTATTTCAAGCTCTCTGTTCTCAAATTTCTGAAACTTCTTCACAATTCCCGTCATCTCTCCACCGGAGGCGTATGGAAAGCTGAGGATCTCAACGACATCTGCAAAATGCAATCATTCTTAACGTGCCAGGAACTGCAAATAGCTGGGAGTTGTAGTCGAAAAGATCGGGAGGGCACCAGGTTGAGGAAGCCTATATGCCCTATTGTCATAGGTAAAGGGTAAAGGGGACCCCTGACCATTAGGTCCAGTCGTGGCTGACTCTGGGGTTGAGGCGCTCATCTCGCTTTATTGGCCGAGGGAGCCGGTGTACAGCTTCCGGGTCATGTGGCCAGCAGGACTAAGCCGCATCTGGCGAACCAGAGCAGTGCACAGAAACACCGTTTACCTTCCCTCCAGAGTGGTACCTATTTATCTACTTGCACTTTGGTGTGCTTTCGAACTGCTAGGTTGGCAGGAGCAGGGACCAACTCCTGTTCTATGCCAGTGCATAGCTGAACACTTAACTTTGCAACACGGGACAGAGGTTATAATTGAACTGCTTTGTAAATAACGGAGGTTAGGGTGAGACTATCTTAACATCTCCCTAGTTTATAATAAGTTACAATATTGGAAAAGATTATTTGGCAGGTGGTGCGTGAGATTTCTGGCTGCTATTTAAGACTGTGGCAATTGCGTGTGCTGCGTACTTTGAGATTACAAACTGGGACAAAAATGAACAGCAGCTTGCCTTCGTCCTATGCATGTTTGCTCAGAATTAAGTCCCACTGAGTTCAGTGTCTCGGATGATTTCCCAAATAGTACACCAGTAAAAAAGGTAAAGGACCCCCAAACGACTCTGGGGTTATGGTGCTCATCTCGCTTTACAGGCTGAGGGAGCCAACATTTGTCCGCAGACAGTTTTTCTGGGTCATGTGGCCAGCATGACTAAGCCGCTTCTGGTGAAACCAGAGCAGCGCACGGAAATGCTGTTTACCTTCCCACCAGAGTGATACCTATTTATCTACTTGCACGTTGACATGCTTTCGAACTGCTAGGTTGGCAGGAGCAGGGACCGAGCAACGGGAGCTCACCCCGTCACGGGGATTTGAACTGCCGACCTTCTGATCGGCAAGCCCAAGGCTCAGTGGTTTACACCACAGTGCTAGCCACATCCCAATATACCAGTAGCTGGACCTTATTAAAACAACTGTTCTGGCAAGTGCTGAGGATGAGGGCAACAATGGCTGGACCATTGCAAAGCAGCAATGCCAACTGATTTGGTGCCAACATTGCACTGATAGAATTATGTGGATGGTCCTTTGTAAGCCTTCTTTGCGACCTACGAAACAGTATAATTGCACTAAATTGTTGCATGGCACAGAGCTGGGCAGGGAAAAACCACATCAGATTATCCCGCATTGCATTACAATTATATCATTCTACATTGTTCATAAATCTTTGCTAATGAGATCACGCATGGCAGGCAGTTTAATAGGTTTGGCACCATGAGTTCAGCTTGGAACTTCACTGCAGGTGAGTTTTATGCACCATTGCAGTCACATTATCTACAAGATCTAGGTTCCAATGTGAATTTTTGTTCTTGGTAGTGTTTACAAGTAGAGATGCACGAGATATCGTTCTGCTGTTTGCACACCAGGGTTTGTTCATGGTTCTTCTTGTCCTGCCACTTTCTCCCAGGAAAGCCCCCCCTGTTTACAGCTGAATCAGAACAAACGTCAATTGGTTTTTCCCAACATTTGTTCTGATTCAGCGGGAAACTGTGGGTTTTCCTGGGAAAGCGGCAAGACAAGCAAAAAACCTCTTGGAAGCAGGAAAACTCTTGAACCTGTGATTTCTAGTGTGGAGAAATGATACAGCTGCTTTCATATCCCTCTTACAGAGCCAGGATGAAGTTCCTTTTAATTCTGGCTGCAGTTTCAAAACAAGTCAGGTTTTGAAACCAAGGTCTGATCCTAGCTTGCTCAAACAAACAATCATCTAAATAACCCACAGTTCCTTGAGTATGGATGTTAACAGAGAACAGTGGTTTGCTTAAAAATGCAAATGAAACCTTCCAATCTTCTCCTTGCAGACATGAAGAAGGAGAGGAGAGGGAACTTATGCAGGATCATTCACATCACTTGGTTTACCAATAAATCTGAAATGGCCCGTTGACTAATATACAATCTCTATGATATTGCAAGTGGGAGTTTATTCACGTACATGCCCTCAGCTTTAACCATTTCATGTGGGCAGGAGTGATGCCTTCAGAAAACTGAGAAGGAGGAAGATCAGATACAGACATACCTTGGAAGTCAAATGGAATCGATTCCGGAAGTGTGTTCAACTTCCAAAATGTTCAACTTCCAAGGCGCAGCTTCTGATTGGCTGCAGGAAGCTCCTGCAGCCAATCAGAAACTTCAGAAGCCCTGCTGGACATTCGGCTTCCAAAAGAACGTTTGAAAACCGGATCACTTTGGTTTTCAATCATTCGGGAACCAAAACGCTCGGCAACTAAGCCGTTCAAAAACCAAGGTACGACTGCACTCTGTTAGGGCAATCTGTCGTCTTTCAACTCAGAGGTTTTCAGATGTCCCACCCCTCTAAGAAAAGCAGTAATGAAAAGGCTCTTTAAATGCTCAGTTAAGGACCTTTGTGACAACATCAGCCAGTAGACAATTCTACTCCATAAGTCCTCTCCTCGTATGCTTGAAAAATCCACACGCAAAATGTCAGGCTGCAGATTTCAAAGATGCGCCACCAGGTGAGCTGAGCACCTTGCTAGTTGCAAATTCATTTACACAGTGTGCTGTTCTGCTGCACATAAGAAAAATACTTACCATTCTCATGGGGACACCAACGCATTATGTTTGCCTGCAG
>NW_028149234.1:0-14502 GCF_964270895.1 Podarcis filfolensis | reverse complement strand
TGTGTTTGTTTGTGTGTGTGTGTGTGTGTGTGCGCGCGCGTGAGGAGGGGGGTTTGAAAATACTAAAATGTGATACTAAATATATTATCGCTCACTGCAGGATTCATTCATATTTAGGATATTTAATGCATAAAATTATTAAACCAAACAGAAATTAAATATCTCGGATGGTATTCAACAAAGTTTTACTCAGAGCAGACGTGTTGAAATTGATGAACATGACTAAGTTAGGTCCATTCATTTTAATGGGTCCACTCTGGGGAAAAACTTACAGCTACCATCCCTGGTTTTGTTTTGCTTTTTCCTTCTCAAATTCAGGTGCATTGTCCACAACAGTCGTGCCAAAGTTCTGTGTATGTTTTCAAGTTTATAACATAATACAATGTCCGTTTGTAATCCCTTCAGAGAGTTCAGTCACTGTCTTTGCTATCTTGATCAAGGAATTCCCAAGAACGTAAGAAAAACTAGGGCTGGTTTTTTTCACTCTTTGAAATATGGCAACCCTAGAAAAACTTGCTGGATCAAGCCAATGGCCCACTCATCCACCTGTGTCCATTTAAGCCAGCATCCTATTCTTACAGCAGCCAACCAGGTGCCTCTGGGAACCCCACAAGTAGGGCCTGGGCACCAGCATAGACTTCTTTCTCATGGTTTCCAGCAATTCACCTGATGCATACTGCAGGCATGCCCAATGCAGCTAGAGACTCACCTGGGGCATTCTTGGTTGTCATGACAGTGCCAGGTGAGGGTATCTATATTTGCTCAAGCATTTGCAGTAATAGTTATCTGATGCTGGTTTTTGGTGTCCTGCCTTTTCTGCTTCACTTCTTACACATTGATTTATTTTTTATCTTATTAAGGTGCTATTTTTGTTTATCAAATTAAGTAAGCTATGCTGGGATTTCTTTTATTTTTGTAGATGGGCTACATCTCACAGTAACCATGCCGGCAGGCCTATGCTGCTGTTTAAAGGTTATTTTGAAGGGCTAGTAGTCAATTTAATTCCTGTTTTGCACTGTTTTTAATGATACTTTCTTGCTGTGCACCACTCTGATACTGCAGTAGATAAGTGATGGCATATAAATACTTTCATAAATAAACCACTCTTCCCTTAGCTATTCTTGCTTCCTGGCACCGACAAAGATTTGATGGATGGATGAAAACCAGAGCAAAGTTTCACTAGTAGACGCAGAGTGCTTACCTTATAATCAGAAAGTAATTTTTGCAGCATAGTTTTGAAGCATCTATTGTGAAATGTCCACACACAAAAAAAAACCCCCAACCCCCTCAAATGTTGCAGAGTGCAAGGAGAGTTCAGGTTTCAGTAAGACATACATAGAGCCTGATTTAAATTGAGTATATTAAAGCAAGACACACATTTCTTCTTTTCCATTTCTGCTTTCAATGAGCTTGTTAGCTGTAGGGCATTGAAACAGAAGGTGGCAGTAAAGTATAACCTAGAAGAAAGAGCTGGCTTGAAGATAGGCACTTGTGAAAAAGCCAAGTATGTCTATGTGGATAAAGTACAGCACTTAGCATTTGTTTATAATTCTTCAAGCCTACACTACATTGAACCATCTATAAATGTTTTGTGCATGCATGCATAAATTAATCCACCATTAAGAGGCAGCAAACTAGTATTAAAAATAAAACCTAGAAAGAGCAAATAATACAATATTAGAAGAGGGTTGTTGTTGTTTTTGCTCTTGAAAGAAGCATTTAATTGCTAGAAAGCAGAATTGTTTAAAACAGAAAGAGTCCTGATCTAACAATGTTTACTGTATAAGCAGAATATTTCTTTTGGATATTCCGTTCCATATAGTACATCTAATAAGGAGCAACAGACTCCCTATTTCTATACCACCAGAACACGTATTTTTAAAATTCAGTCCACACAGTGCTCACACTACGTTATGTTCAAAGTCTTGTTAGTTGCTTTTGTAAATAGCATTCTATTTTATTTTATTTTTTGCTTTTCATTCACGAGTAATGGAAAGAGCATACAACAGTTCTCTGAGTGAAGAAAACATTCTTGACCCATTGCTTGCTTCCTACTGTGAGCCAATTAAACACACTACTCGCCATGAAGAGTGTGATATTTTTATTAGTTTCTAATTTCAAAAAAACCCCACATCAGCTCTCATGATCACAACATTCCTCTCCTTAATAGCCAATAAACAACCATGTTTTTGCCTGAGATTTGGCATTCTGAAGGATTCAGGAATCATATAACCTGTTCCAAAAAAACCCCACAACCCTGTGTAATTGTAACCCCTTAAAACAACGCATACAGCAAAAGATGTCATCTCGCCGCAATCCCCATTACTGATAACGCTGGTTTAGTAGTTCAGTGTTTTGTCTTTCCTGGGGAAAAGTTCCAACGGCCTTGAGAACCTCCCCCCATCCCTCTGCCCCGATAACAGCTGCTTCCTGGACCCACAGTTCAGCAACAGTTTAAAGCGGGGAGAGGGAAGGAACATCTGAACCCTGCTTGATTTAGTCTCAAGAATTGTTGATCCAAATTCCAACACTACTTCACAGTTTACAACAATGCTGAAAGAAAAAAGAATTCTGGATCTTGACGGTTCACCACTTCTTGTAATGGAAGTTAAATCTGGCTTCGTATTAGAAGCCTTTCTGCTCATAGTTGTAGCCTCTAAAATCCTACTACTTTTAATAGGATATAGGCATTTGCTCCTAGGGACAGGGCTGAAGCCTATTAAAAATGTGATTCTTATTTAAAAGCTTGCTCTAAAACCATAATCTGCACCATGACTTATTCACTCAATAACAATATTCTTGTTATTATTTGAATCGTCCCAGAAATAAATGTTGTTGTTTTAGAGTTCTCTCTGTATGAGGAGGCAGTGAAATATATGTAAGCTAAGTATGGACAAAGGAAAAAGTTCTGCAGCGTTCAAAAATAGCATTCTTGCAAGAGACAATACCAGAACATCATTTCAGGACAGCACAGTCTCATAAGCATAACTGTTATGTCCAGTTCATATTAGAACTTGAGCAAAAACAGAAGACCTCTAATTTTTGCTTTCAGAGTTCAGTTCTGTTAGTTGGGTAGTCTATTGCTGCATTTGATTCTTTAAAACATTCCAAGTTACAAAGGGCTGAAGATAACACCAAAAACAAAACAAAAACCGAGAAGGGGGGAAAGGAGAAAAAGCTAGAGCCTGCAATAAGTTCACATTCCTCTGTTTATCTATTTGATAATGAGACCAATGCCCTTGGCACTCCAGCTACATGAAATACTGAATATCTACAGTTAAAATTATAAACTACTTCAAATGCTGTTGGCGTATCAGTCTTTAAGATATTTTTTTTTAAAAGCTGTGTTTAAGAATTGTTGCTTTCTTACCTAACTCCCCCTCCCATAGATTTGAAACTAGCATTGTACCAAAAGCTTTCTAAAATATACTTTTTAAAAGCCAGTTTTCTAGCTTTTGTCAGGCTGGTGTTTATAAAAAATGATTTTTTAAAAAGGTTCCAGTTACGGATAGGTAGCCGTGTTGGTCTGCCATAGTCAAAACAAAACAAAAAAAAATTCTTCCAGTAGCACCTTAAAGACCAACTAAGTTAGTTCTTGGTATGAGCTTTCTGAAGAAGTGTGCATGCACACGAAAGCTCATACCAAGAACTAACTTAGTTGGTCTTTAAGGTGCTACTGGAAGAATTTTTTTTTTTTTAAAAGGATTATAGCTAAACTGAGGACACTTTTAGCTTAAGTTCTCAACATGCTCTCCAAGTTCAATGCTAACTTGTGGAGAAAGTGATAGAAAAAGCTGAGTGTTTCTAATAAACAATCAGTGATTTGATTTTAAATGTATTTCCATATGTTTTTTAAATGAACAATAAAAACCCAATCCCCCACTCTCTGCTTATTTTGCCATATGACACAACTCTTATCATATGATTTAAAATAAAACAATATAATTATCATTTGGCAGCCCGCATTTAAAGTCGGAGTGACTATTTCTTCAGACATTATTTAGACTGCATTTAAAAATATGAACTGAAGCTATAGATTTCTTGTCAGGCAGTCATTTTGACATTCAGTCATTTTAATGTTTTTCAGTACCTTTAAATTGATTCTCCCAGCAATATGTTAAGAAAAAATGATTTCAGAATTTTTGAAAAGCAAGGCTCTTGGCAGAGGAATACTTGTACAAATACCACTGCACCTATGAAGGCATTCATTTTTAAAATTAATGTTCATATTCTTCATTATTTAGTTTGTTTCCAGTTGTGACTACATGGACCACAAAATCCAAAGCTTGATTGCTGGCCACTGGGAATAGCTAAATTCAATTCAGTGTGTTTTATAGTTTCTAAAATTAACACCAACAGCCATAAAAATTGCTCTGATTCCAGTCATCTGGTTTCTTTGTATCTGTTTTATGACCAGATTCTACCCCACTTCCTTTTTGCATACACAGGAATTAATTAAACTAGCTGTTATCATCTACTGCTGGCTATGACCAATTTATGTGGGATTATAAATATGCTAGATTATTATTATTTAACTCACTGGAACTGGAAAAAAGATTAGCAGGATAGACATGTTTCTTCTTTTTGCAGTTGTCTCATTCTAAAGCTCAATATACAAGAAAACAAATGACATTTATTTCTTGAATCTAATAAACCTAAATGGATTGAGGCTTAAAAAAAATCTGCATGAATTAGAAAACTGATTTCCAGCCAGATGTTTGCAATAGTTTCTTCAGTGCATGTTTAAATCATCAGTTCTCTCCCTAATAAAGGGTCATTTGATTCCTTCGATTCTGTGGTTTTTTTAAAAAAATAATTGCTGTGATTCTAGGGAATTTTCAGATGTGTTTTGCCATTTAAATTTGAAGACAGTACAGAAAAACAGATTCAGATATAAGAAAGCAACAGCAATCCATCACAAGTTAAATTATTATCCTTTCCCCAGTACCTGTTACTGCATATTGCAGGTTTAATAACGTATTTTTCAAAATGAAACTATATTGTTCATAATGCTCCTCTCAGATGTTAATTTAGGACGTGCTATCATTGTCCACTTGTTATCCCCATACAAGCTTCCTAGCAAAGCCTTAACAAAAATATTCCTGCATACCAGAGCTGCAAAGCCACAAGACATTATTAGAATTCTATCTGGTTTTGTGTCATTAAAATGTCTGTGGTTCTTTCCCATTACTGTGTTTTCTCTGAAGATTTGTAAACTATTGTCTTTTGCAACTATTGCATATTAGGTTTTTAAAAAACTTTTCATAGTGCTTGTAAATAAAACATTCCAAATATTTTTAAGCACATTGAACACATCACACTGAAATGTTGGTCACTGGCACTCTGCAGGTCTTCACGTAATTGTTTCAATCATGGATAACATTATTCTTACGGGAACATTAAAATTCTTAAAATGTGCCTGGTGATGTAATTTGCACATTAGCCTATGTAACAGATAAACATGGCAAGGTACTCCATCTTCTACTAAGATAATAGATGGCACCATTGGGGCAGTGACTGGGAGAGAGAAAAACTTCTTGATCAAGCACAATTCAGTATCAACCCATTATGACACTGTAGTTGTTCTGGGAACCACATATGTGCAAACCCTGTGCCCTCTTCTGCTTACATGCACCCACATGCATCGGCACTTCAGTTGTCTTCAGTTAGTTCAATCTGTCACCTACCCTAAATCTGTGGCAGGGCAGGTTTTCATCTCTCTGGAGCAATATTAGATGGTCTATCCCCCCCCCCCCGTTCCCCATTTTCACTGATGAGACATTACCTCCTCATCCAGCCCCTTAGCTTGATGGTTGTGTGAAAAATAATGTAGGGAGGGAGTCAATGAAGATTTTGTTATACCTTTCCCTTCCTTTAAATGCCTGTGTGTGTTTGCACAGGGGTAAAATATCTAGTGAAGCCTGTTCAAAAATGTAACCTGTTACCTAAGACTATTTTATGACCAAAGTCGGAGAGAAGTACTTTAAGGCCTGTTTGCCAAATTCAGGTTCTCCTGAGCAAAATGGTTATTTTTTTATATCTCAACTTTTTCTCCAAGGAGGTCTGGGCGGTGTGCTTGGTTCTGCCCATCCTCAGTTAATCCCCACATCAACCCTGTGAGGTAGGTTAGGCTGAGACATGGTCAGGGTCACTCTGTGAGATTCATGGCAAGTGGGAATTTGAACTCTGGTGCCCCAAGTCCTAGTGCAATGCTCTCACCTCTACACTAAGCTGGGTCTTTTAAGGAAGTGTATAACCAAGAAGATCAAACCTATCCATTCTGAAGGAAATCAGCCCCGAGTGCTCACTGGAAGGACAGATCCTGAAACTGAGGCTCCAATACTTTGGCCACCTCATGAGAAGAGAAGACTCCCTGGAAAAGACCCTGATGTTGGGAAAGATGGAGGGCACAAGGAGAAGGGGATGACAGAGGACGAGATGGTTGGACAGTGTTCTCGAAGCTACCAGCATGAGTTTGACCAAACTGCGGGAGGCAGTGGAAGACAGGAGTGTCTGGTGTGCTCTGGTCCATGGGGTCACAAAGAGTCGGACATGACTAAATGACTAAACAACAACAACATCTGGCTGGGACTGATGGGAGTTGTAGTCCAAAACATCTGGAGG
This sequence comes from Podarcis filfolensis, assembly GCF_964270895.1. Lineage (NCBI taxonomy): Eukaryota > Metazoa > Chordata > Lepidosauria > Squamata > Lacertidae > Podarcis > Podarcis filfolensis. Next base: position 7,878 of record NW_028149234.1, on the reverse strand, counting down.
GTACGAAGTTGATGCAAGCTGATGTAGAGAACCAAACAGTCTGTTGATGATACTTCACATGGAAACACACCAGTAGAAAACTTGCAGGTATATGAATATGTGTACAGTAAGGTCAAATTCAAGCGGCTAAATGACTAAACAACAACAACATAACCAAGCAATCCAAGCTGCAAACCTGACAGTCTTGAAACTCTTATTAAATAACATATTTTATTGTAGAGAAGAAGCTGGGAAATGAAGCAGTATAAAAACGGGCTTAGGTTATACATTTTGTTGCTGCTTGCCTAGGGTGTAATTACCAAACATGGATTTAAGAATGCTTATGTTTCTAGCGTCAAGACCCTTTGAAAGTTGAAAAATGGCACTGCCTAGAAAAGGTATTTGTTTTTGACTACTCAGTTATCCACCGTGTTATATCAAATCATTTGAACTCTGGTAAGGAGCATATCCGATGAGCCTAATATATATGTCAAGGTGAGTTATTTGGTGGCTATTTGGGGATGAAGATAAAGAGAGTTGTTATTTTGCCTACAGTGCACTGTTGAACTGGGACAGTACTTTTGAGCATTTTGGGGGAAAGCATTGGAAAGCACCCACGGTCAACTTGAATTTAAAAATCCACATTGGATGCCTCTCAGGTAAACTTTACAAACTTCCACATGCACACAGCTTCTACCTGCACTATGCAGCTGGTAGCTGGAAGGTAAATACATTTGTGTTTAGCTTTTGCGTATCATAAGGATATTTGCCCTTGTTATCCGAATTGCAGAAGCTGCTAGGGCCTACTACCTACTACCCTAGAATTCAAAGGTGATGTCAAATTGACTAGACCGTATTGTAACCAGCTTTGGGTCTACTCAATTTCACCTCCAAGAAGGGAACATTTTGTACTTTTTTCTTTCTTTCTACAGGTTACATATGAATATATTGACACCCTTTGCGCTTGCCAAAAAATAATGTACTTTCTCCCAAACCTTTTGAAAGCTAGTGTTCCAGGCATTACATATGGGAATGGGGGTGTTGTATTTGTGATGGGTACACCCCAGTAGGCATCACGGCACATACAATAAGAAATTCACCCAGGTACTGAAGCTTGTCATACTGCTGAGGGTTTCTTGTGGCATAGCTTGAAGCAACTGGAAATCTAGAAAAAAGTCAGTTTGACCAGAGCCACAAAAATGAGTGAATAGGTAATGACAGCTCTACAATACGAACTCTACCTATCTCTGAAAAGCTATAGCCCGTTAACAACCCAAGCCTCAGGATAGTGCAATTCTAAGCCTCTAGAAGAGAATGTATATCAGTGCACTGGGCTATAAAAGGGTTACAACCATTCTTTGTTTCAGTAACTCTTTCACTTCTTGCCTGCAGCACATTGTGCTGATTTAAAGTCTCTCTGGAGGTGTAGAACTGCATGCACTTCCTGCCTCTTTCTGCCAGCAAAATGCTGGCACAAGTAGAACTTCTTTCGACATGCTCTGTGGATCAGGCTGTCTGGCTGCGACCTCAAGTGCAGTTAAGTGGCTAATCGCAAAATGCTTACAGCAAAGTTACACTGCTGAAGTCAGTGGCACTATTCCCAGTGTAATTGAGCTGAGGACCACACTGAGGACTGCCTCGATGCCTGCAACAACCAAATCTCAAATCAGGAAGCAATTTAGAGACATACATTTCCATCTATAATGAATAGGGGTTGTCCATTTTTATGTATCCAGTTCTGCCAAATTTCCAAAGTCTGGGTGTTTTCATATATTTGGAAGTGCAGCTTTAAATTAACATAATTAAGAGCAAAAATTGTAAACACATGGAGCCTTGATTTTTCATTGTGGGTGTGCCTAAGTAAAGGGAAAAGGAAAAGAGAAGCATCATTTTATCCAAAGCAAAACCATTCTGCACCAGCTGTAGTTTCCAAACTGGGGAACCACCTCATGGAACATAATGGCAGTAATATTTTTTTATGTGAAGATGCCCTAAGGATTTTTCTAGGAAAAGGTGTCTGTCAAAGAAATGCAAAAAACTAAACAAGTCTTATCAAGAGGTTACCAGAGCTGACCTATCTGAGTCCAGGAATGGCCATAGTTGATAAACTAGCTGGAACTGGGTGTAAGCAACCCTTGCCCCTTTGTCTCAAGGGACAGAGATAACTGCAGGAACACACCCAAGCCATGAAGCTGCTGCTCCAGGAAGGATGCAAGTCCATCTACAACAGGCCATCTTCTCAACTCCTAGACCCAGGAGCTACTCACCAGCAGAACCTCTATCTTCCTAGCATTCAGCTCAGTTGGCTTTTATACAGCATATTGCTGCCTCCAGGCATTGGTCCAGTACCTGAATGGCCTCTCCGGATTTATATGTCATCATCATACTATTCCAAATCTCCCAGATGACGGCTCCAAATGGATATAGATATTAAAGGGTATCAGATATAGAATGGTGCCTTGCAGTATCTCCAGATGCTAATCTCTGTTATGGGTCCTGCAGGTAACAATGAAATTGTCCCATAGAGCTAATCCAGGAGGATTCACTGGCCAGTGGTATCCAAGGCCACAGAGAGATCATGGAGAACTAGCAGAGTTGACTCCATCCCTCTTCCAATAAAGGTCATCAATCAGGGCAACTAAGGCCACTTCAATGAATTCAGTTTGAAGTGGGTCTAGATAACTATACAGATGCACTTGGAGCTGGTCAGCCATCATCTCCACCTTGCCGCTCCAAAGGGACCAGTTTAATCCAGGCAATAGTTGTATAGTTGTTGGCATACGTCTGCCTCAGGAGACAACAGAGAAGTGTGCCTTTGGGGGCAAAGTCAAATCATTGGAGAGCTACAGCACCTGCTGTGGCTGTAGAGACCGATATGGGAGACACATGTTTTATTGCAGCTGGGACAGATGAAAGTGTCCCGTTTTGCTGTTAAAGTACATCATGGTGTTTCTTCTCATCCCAGCAGTCATTCCTTCTCTGGCCACTGCTGTGGATGCACAACCTGACTGTCTTGTCTCTAGGCACTGCAATCACCTGCAAGGAATTCCCATACAGCGTTGTTAATGTTGCCAGACTTCATGTTATGTTTGCAGACATCTTTGTACCACAGCGTTAGTCTGCCATTAGGCCTGGTGCCCAAAGCCAGCTCCCAGTAGACCACATCCTTTGAGATCCTGCCATATTCCATTCTGTGTACATGACCAAGCCAGCATAGACATCGCTGAGAGAGAAATGCGGACATGCTGGGAATGTGGGAGAGCACATCTTTGTTTTGTCCTGCCATGTGATGCCCCAAATCTTCCTGACACAGCACATATGGAAGGCATTGAGGCTTCACTCCTGGCAAGTGTAAGTTCCTTATGACTCACTTCATGAAGCAGCATGCTCAATGCGCAAGCCTGGTAGACCTTTTGAGAAGGGGCCTCGCCTACCTAAATACCAAGGCATCAACTATTCCTTGGACCCACTCTGCTAGCTCATCTTGGGACATGAATCTGTGTACATGGTGAAGATAATCACTCCAGAAGTTGTGGGGCAAAATTGAAGCAACTTTGATCAAAAAGACTCTGGTTTTAAGGAGGTCGAAATGTCTGTGTAAAGGGCAGAAATGTCTGTCTGCCTGGACCCTGCTGGAATGTGAGAAACAGAAGGCTTGGCAAAGCTTTAGTCAAGCTGAGATCATATTCCACAGTGAAGAAGATACAAGGCTCATTAGCAGTTCCGAGTGACCTTCGTGAGATTCCCTGTACCCAGATAAGGCGTGAGATCAGTCTTTATGGAAAACTGTTTCTGGGGTGTTTTGTCCTTTGATCTGCTATTCACCAATACAGAACAAATTTTATTTGTGACTAAAGTGGGAATTAAAGGAATAAATCAGCAATCATGAAAAGGTTTCTGGAATGTTGGGGAACAGAAAGAAGTGATTGCTTCTTCTCTGAACTTCATCTTTGCTTCTCTTCTTTTTCTATACAGTTTTTTCAGATTTGTGTATGTGTGTGTGTGTACATGCTGTAACTTATCTCTTCTCTGGAACACACATACAGAGAAAACTTTGCTTTTGGATTCCATTCTTACCGCATGTAATATTTTTACACTGGGTTAAGTTTTTCTGTATTGAGGTGGAGGTTTTTTGGTACAGCTCTAGTTATTTTTCTCCTGGGTCAGGTTCAGGCTTCACTATATTATTTTTATTTATTTATTTCAATTTTTCACCTGGACTAATTTTCTGTTGGGATTTTCCTGGATCCTATATCCTGGATACCAGACTGACCTCTAGTAACATGCATTTAAGACAGCAGGAGCCTGATTCTTGGATTTTCACTCTGGATTGGTACTTATGTTTTTCTCTTAGACTGAAAAGGCCATGTAGTAAGGAATCCTGGAATGATGTAGAGCTCTGGTAGAGTTTAAGTGGGTCGGTGTAAATTTCAGCAATGGTTAAGTTATAGCTCACTTTAATTTTCAATACTGTAGCATTTGATTGTAGCATCCCATTTATATTGCTTCCTTCCCCAAGGTTTATCCACATATAATGTCCTGTTGATTCTCCTTAATAAAATTATATCCTTCATAAACTGAAATACATTTGCTGATTCATTTACAATAAATATTTCCAGGTGTATTTTAGCTTCTCTGGTGTAGTTTTGTCCTCATCCTTTTGGCCACTGGGGCATATTAAGTACCTCATTTTTGGCTAGCTTTTATTAGCTTTGACTAGGGAATGGGGAAGAAATTTGTTTCAGTTCTCATTTAAAGTAAACCTACCTGATTCACACTTTTTGAAAGAATAAGAGAACTGAAAAACAGCCATCCTTTGAAATCTGCACTCCTCTGAATTTTGTAATGCAGTTCTCCAGGCATGTAATGTGCACATGAATGCATGAATGTAAAGTGTGTATAAAAATGCATATAAATGTTGAAAATAACATACATAAATGCATTATCTTGAGAGAAAAAATCCTCTGCAAAGTTGTGTATATTGGGCAAAATTACATTCAAAAATATGTTTGTTAGGAAAAATCCACCCCCAAATCTTGATGATTTCCATGAGAACTTTAAGAAACAAACAAACAAATTTCAAAATGATGTGGAAATGTCAAAAACTGAAAATCTGGAGACTGAGCAAATGAGAGAAATCAGGTCACAACAACTGAAACTGATCCCCAAAATCAGGACCAGACAGTGCTCTGGACACCTCTACTACCCTTGCCTAAAATATTCCCAGGCTAAGGTTTCAGCGAATTACTAGAAACACACATGAAATGCACTCATGTCTTCACTTATCCATATATTATTACTTTGCTTTGGTTTTTCCCTAGTCTATTAATAAAATAATATTTCTTAGAGAAATACTACTTTTAAAACTAGATGTTACTGAACCTCAGAATGAAACAATTGGATGACATGTGAGGCTTTGGAGGTCTAAAAACTTTGAGAAATATTCTGATCATGTTTCTTTTGTGGTTAATGATTCCAAAGAGCACTTATTCCAAGCTCTACCTTTCAAGCCCTTAGGCCAGATGAACCTCTGAATGTGGAGGTCAACCCTCTAGCTACTAGGAGTCTTTAACCAATTGGGTTTACCTTGAAGCTTAATATTGTAAAATGACCCTAATGTCCCATTTTGTGCAAGAAATGCACACCTTAGAGCACAGGTACAAAAGGAGAGATTAGACACTGAGCCCAGACACAGAGTTGCCAGAGTTTAAGGTATCAGTTTGTATAAACTTCCCTCTTAATTAGATTAAGCCATGCCACTTATTGTTTCAAAAATTAACTGCTGCTTAGTGCAATAGACTAAAATAGCCATTCTTAAAAAGTAGCAACTGAGAGTCAGGGCTCTGAAATAACATAAGCCAGAATCCTTGTAGGCTATTTCCCCCTCCCACCAGATGGAAGTGACAATTGGGTGTGAAGGAGCCATACATACCACAGCCATGTGGGAATGCAGCAAAAGATGCATCTTTCATGGAGCTCTCTCTGTGTGTAAAAGGGTCCAGAATATTCTAAGATGGATGAATCAAAAGTAGCAGAGATTGATAGTGTGCCCTGGTCCACCCTGCACACGTTAACATCTGCTGAACATACATGGCTTCCAGTGCCACCACTATCTGACATGAAAGCTTTCAACACCAGAAATTGTGTGTGTGTGAGAGAAAGAGAGAGAGATTGTATCTGCATTCTAGAACTCCTTTCCCAATGGAGACTTGATCGGGTCCTCCCTTAAAGAGAGCATGTATTGTGGTGAGACCTGGAAACCAACACCCTGTGTTGTGGGTGGGTACGATTGGTCAGCCACAACACCCGATTGGTAGGTCCCTCAAAGCTGGGTGCAATCTGGCCAATAGGATGAGTCCAAACGGTTCGAGTGACCTATTTATTCCCATGCACATGACCCAGAGTTTCCTCTTTCGGCGCATGCATTCGGAAAACCCGCCCACCTCTCCCTACTTTTAGTGGTTTGCACTTGACCATGCTATGCCGTCGTGTGTTGTCTGTCTTTGGGACAGGGGCACGGCAGGAATTTTCCCCACTTGGCTGATTGGCTGTTGCCATTTGGGTTTCGCCTACCGCATAGCAAATCATCACAACTTGTAAGGTTGCGGAGAGGCTCTGGTTCAGGTGATAGGGATGGGAGAACACTCTCGCCATCCCTATGTGAAGGGTATTCCTTTAAAGGAATCCAGGGACTCGATGGTTTGGTGAACCCCTGAGAGGGGGTTGTGCCTGTGCCGGAGTCCAGGGAAACATTTGGGTGGCAGAGATAGCCTGTTCCCGACTTTCCGCTTACCCAGGTGTTCACCCTTGGCTGACCTATGCTGGAACCCTGGGTCAGTGCTACCTGCATGGCAGGGAGCTAGTCGAATCAGAGGCTATGCAACCAGTCACTTTCTGTAATCAATAAAGTTGTGGCCTAAATTCTGCCAAAAACCAAAACCAAAATTTGATTCAAGAGCAAATTTATTTAGGGGGGAGGTTGAAAGGTTTGAACATGCAATTAGGCTCTTTCTACTGAGATGTTTAGGAGATTAGTGAGAGTTCATCTATTCCACTAGGCCATTCCAAGTTCTGGATCTTAGGAGAAATTTTGCTGCTGAATTTTCATGAGGGCTTAAAAAATAAATAAATCAGAACTGATATGACAATGAAGAGAACTGAAGTTTAGACCGGAGAGATCAGAAATGGAGCGAAAATGAAATTGACAGATTCCGCTATTCCCTAAGGGCTGGAACCATCTTCATTCCACCATATGTCAGAGGCGCTGCAGCCAGCTCCCTCGGCATGTCCCCTTTCAGGGCTGGGTCTATAAAATTTGAAAAATGAAATGAAAATAATTCTGGTGGGTTCCAGATTTGCCCTACTCTGTTGGATGCCAGACTTGACAGATATCTTCCCTCCTTTCCATGGGTAGAAAATTAAGTTACATGGCACAAAGTAGAAGAAATCAGTCGTAAGAAAAGAGCTGTTGATAATTTTAGGCCAAAACGTATTATTTAGCGAAGACAGCTTTATTGTATAGAAACAAACACAGCTGTTTATAAAGGGGAAACCACCTTGGAATGCCCAACCAGCAAAATAGCAGTGAAATTTTTTAACCTTTCAACTGTTGCAATCCCCATGATGGCATTATAAAGCACAAGGCTACTGAAGTGCTAAATGTTCATTCTCTTTTTGGAACATATTATGATAGCCCAACCCACCTCAAAAGGAAGCAAATCAGAACTAGTAAATATTCAATGAAGAGTTTTATTTTAGCTCTTATAAAGGGAATATCCACAGCTTTCTTCAGGCTGATTTAAATCAGGCAGAAACTAGAGCGATGGGCATAAAATGAAATAATGGATACATTATTTCTAGTGGGATTTACATCACCATTCAGCCTAATTCTTGATACTC
>NW_028149235.1:0-14782 GCF_964270895.1 Podarcis filfolensis | reverse complement strand
AGAGGCGGGGCCAGGCCTTCCCCCCCCCCAGAAACCCTCAGCTCCCCGGTTCAAGAACTTCCTGCCCCGCCCCTCGAACTTCCTGTCCCGCCTCTCCAACTTCCTGTCCCGCCTCTCCAACTTCCTGTCCCGCCCCCCCACCTTGGCCCGGCGCTGGTGTTCCTCCTTCAGCTTCTCCTGCTGGCCCTGGGCTTCTTTGGAGCTGGAAAATACCGGAAAAAAATCAAATTATTATTATTATTATTATTATTATTATTATTATTATTATTATTATTATGAAGCCGTCCAGGAAACCAGGTACTTCCTGTCTCACCTCCTCTCCACTTCCTGCCGGAGATCTTGCCACTCCTGGTGGGGACTTCAGCTCCCTCATCTCGTCAAAGCGCTTGAGAAGCTCCCAAGATTGTCCATAGGCCTGCCTTCCCTCCCTCCCTTCTTTTCACTTCCTTCCTCCCTTCATCCCTTCCTTCCTTCCTTCCTTCCTTCCTTCTTTCCTTCCTTCCCTCCTTCCTTCCTTCGTCCCCTTTCTTCTTCCCTTTCCTTGTTTTCGTTTCCCTTCCTTTCTTCTTGAATTTCTTCCCTTCCTTCTTGCATTTCCTTCCTTCCTTCCATTCTTCTGCCTCCTTCCCTCCCTCCCTCCTTCCTTCCTTCCTTCCTTCCTTCCTTCCTTCCTTCTTCCCTTCCTTCCCTCCTCCTTTCCTTCCTTCCTTCTTTCCTTCCTTCCTTTTTTCCTCCCTGCCTCCCTCCCCTTCCTTCCTTTCACTTCCCCCTTCCCTTCCTTCCTTCCTTCCTTTCCTTTCCTTTCCTTTCCTTCCTTCTTCCCTTCCTTCCTTCCCTTCCTCCTTCCTTCCTTACTCCCTCCCTCCCTCCCTTCTTTTCACTTCCTTCCTTCCTTTCCTTCCTCCCTTCCCTTTCTCCTTCCTTCCTTCCTAACTCCCTCCCTCCTTCCTTCCTTCCTTCCTTCCTTCCTTTCCTTCCTCCCTTCCTTTCCTCCCTCCCTTCTTTTCACTTCCTTCCTTCCTTCCTCCCTTCCCTTTCTCCTTCCTTCCTTCCTTCCTTCCCTCCTTCCTTCCTTCCTTCCTTCCTTTCCTTCCTCCCTGCCTTTCCTCCCTCCCTTCTTTTCACTTCCTTCCTTCCTTCTTCCCTTCCTCCCTCCTTCCTTCCTTCTTCCCTTCCTCCCTCCCCCGCCCACTTCCTGTCTCACCTCCTCTCCACTTCCTGCCGGAGATCCTGCCACTCCTGGTGGGACTTCAGCTCCCTCATCTCGTCAAAGCGCTTGAGAAGCTCCCAAGATTGTCCATAGGCCGCTCGGCTGGCCAGATCCTGGATCTCCTGGCGGCGCCGCAGATCCTCCTGGGGGAGGAGGACCGAGGGGAAGACGTGTTGGGGAAGCCGGTGGGATCTCCAGATCCTCCAAGAGACCCTCCAGATCTGGAGAGGTTGGGGGATCCTCCCAAGATCTCCAGATCTTCCAACAGATCCTCAGGAGTGGAGAAGACCTGGAGGATCCTCCACAGATTTCCAGATCCTCCAAGAGATCCCCAAGATCTCCTGGCGGCATTCCAGCTCCTCCTGGGGGAGGACCGAGGGGAAGACCATGTTTTGGAGCCTGGAATCCACCTGGTGGATCTGGGGTCTCCAGGTCCTCCAGGAGGTCCTCCAGATCTGGAGAGGTTGAGGGATCCTCCCGAGGTCTCCGGATCCTCCAAGAGATCCTCAGGAGGTGGAGAAGACCTGGAGGATCTGGGGTCTCCAGATCCTCCAGGAGGTCCTCCAGATCTGGAGATGTTTGGAGGATCCTCCCAAGATTTCCAGATCCTGCGAGAGATCCTCAAGATCTGGAGATGCTGAGGGATCCTCGAAAGATCTCCAGGTCCTCCAGGAGATCCTCAAGATCTGGAGGTGTTGAGGGACCCTCCCAAGATCTCCAGATCCACCAAGAGATCCTCAAGATCTGGAGATGTTGAGGGATCCTCGAAAGATCTCCAGGTCCTCCAGGAGATCCTCAAGATCTGGAGGTGTTGAGGGACCCTCCCAAGATCTCCAGATCCTCCAAAAGATCCTCAAGATCTGGAGGTGTTGAGGGATCCTCCCAAGATCTCCAGATCCTCCAAGAGATCCTCAAGAGGAAGATCTGGAGATGTTTGGAGGATGGTCCCCCAGCCGCCCGGCTGGCCAGATCCTGGATCTCCTGGCGGCGCCCCAGCTCCTCCTGGAGGAGGACCGAGGGGAAGACATGTTTGGATGGCCCTCCAAAGATCGCCAGGTCCTCCAAGAGATCCACAAGATCTGGAGATGTTTGGAGGATCCTCCCAAGATCTCCAGCTCCTCCTGGGGGAGATCTTTTAAGGAACCCCAACCTCCACCCTCCCCACCTCCTCCCACTCTTCCTCCCCCAGAAGATCCCCCGATCCCGGGAGATCCACTCACCTCGCCCTCCGCCGCCCGGATCCGGTCGTAGAGGCGCAGGATCCCCTCGACCCCGGGGCCTTTGGGGGCGGGGGCTTCCGGGTCGCTGGGCGGATCCCTCCGCTTCTCGGGGCGCTGGGGGATCAAGAGAGAGGGATCGGGTGAGAGGAGGGAGCGGATCCGGGATCGAGTATTGAGACTCAGGATACGGGGCAGGGATTTGATTGACAGGAGGGTAGGAAAGGAGACAGGGATAGGATAGGAGGATAGGATAGGATAGGAGAGGAAAATAGGATAGGGTAGGAAGATAGGATAGGGTAGGAAACAAGGATAGGATAGGAAAATAGGATAGGAGACAAGGATAGGATAGGAGACAAGGATAGGATAGGATAGGATAAGATAGGACAGAAGGATAGGATAGGAAACAAAGATAGGAGACCAGGATAGGATAGGATAGGAAAATAGGATAGGGTAGGAAGATAGGATAGGGTAGGAAACAAGGATAGGATAGGAGGATAGGATACGATTGGACAGAAGGGTAGGATAGGAGGATAGGATAGGAGACAAGGATAGGATAGGAGGAAAGGATAGGAGACAAGGATAGGATAGGAGACAAGGATAGGATAGGAGACAAGGATAGGATAGGAGACTAGGATAGGATAGGAGACAAGGATAGGAGACAAGGATAGGATAGGAGACAAGGATAGGATAGGAGACAAGGATAGGATAGGAGACAAGGATAGGATAGGAGGATAGGATAGGAGACAAGGATAGGATAGGAGACTAGGATAGGATAGGAGACAAGGATAGGAGACAAGGATAGGATAGGAGACAAGGATAGGATAGGATAGGAGACAAGGATAGGATAGGATAGGAGACAGGGATAGGATAGGAGACAAGGATAGGATAGGAGACAAGGATAGGATAGGAGACAAGGATAGGATAGGAGACAAGGATAGGATAGGAGACAAGGATAGGAGACAAGGATAGGATAGGATAGGAGACAAGGATAGGATAGGAGACAAGGATAGGATAGGAGACAAGGATAGGATAGGAGACAAGGATAGGATAGGAGACAAGGATAGGATAGGATATGATAGGACAGAAGGATAGGATAGGAAACAAAGATAGGAGACCAGGATAGGATAGGGTAGGAAAATAGGATAGGGTAGGAAGATAGGATAGGGTAGGAAACAAGGATAGGATAGGAGGATAGGATACGATTGGACAGAAGGGTAGGATAGGAGGATAGGATAGGAGACAAGGATAGGATAGGATAGGAGACAAGGATAGGATAGGAGACAAGGATAGGATAGGAGGAAAGGATAGGAGACAAGGATAGGATAGGAGACAAGGATAGGATAGGAGAATAGGATAGGAGAGGAGGATAGGATACGATTGGACAGAAGGGTAGGATAGGAGGATAGGATAGGAGACAAGGATAGGGTAGGAGGATAGGAGAGGAGACAAGGATAGGATAGGAGACAAGGATAGGATAGGAGGAGAGGAGAGGAGAGGAGAGGACAGAAGGATAGGATAGGATAGGATAGGATAGGATAGGATAGGATAGGATAGGAGGATAGGATAGGATACAATAGGACAGAGATAGGATAGGAAGTAAGGAGAGTATGGGAGGATAGGATACGATTGGAGAGAAGGATAGGATAGGAAACAAAGATAGGAGACAAGGATAGGATAGGAGGATAGGATAGGAGACAAGGATAGGATAGGAGGATAGGATAGGATAGGAGAGGATACAAAACCAGGATAGGAGACAAGGATAGGATAGGATAGGATAGGAAAGCAGGATAGGATACAAGGATAGGATATGACTGGACAGAAGGATAAGATAGGATAGGATAGGATAGGATAGGATAGGATAGGAGACAAGGATAGGATAGGAGGATAGTATAGGATAGGATAAGATAGGAAACAAGGATAGGATAGGATACAATAGGATACAATAGACAGAAGGATAGGATAGGATAAGAGATAAGGATAGGATAGGAGGATAGGAGAGGAGAGGAGAGGATAGGATACAAAACCAGGATAGGAGAGAAGGATAGGATAGGAGGATAGGATAGGATAGGATAGGAGAAAAGGATAGGATAGGAGAAAAGGATAGGATAGGAGAAAAGGATAGGATAGGATAGGAGAAAAGGATAGGATAGGATAGGAGAAAAGGATAGGATAGGGTAGGATAGGATAGGATAGGATAGGAAAGGAAAGCAGGATAGGATACAAGGATAGGATAGGAGGATAGGATACGACTGGACAGAAGGATAAGATAGGATAGGATAGGATAGGATAGGATAGGAGAATAGGATAGGAGGATAGGACAGGAGGATGGGATAGGGAAAAAAGGATAGGATACGACAGGATAGGATAGAAGCATAGGACAAGGATAGGATAGGAAACCAGGATAGGAGACAAGGATAGGATAGGAGAAAAGGATAGGGTAGGAGACGAGAATAGGATAGGATAGGAGGATAGGAAACAAGGAGACAAGGATAGGATAGGATAGGATAGGAAACAAGGACAGGATAGGACAGAAGGATAGGATAGGATAGGATAGGATAGGATAGGATAGGAAACAAGGACAGGATAGGACAGAAGGATAGGATAGGATAGGATAGGATAGGATAGGAAACAAGGACAGGATAGGACAGAAGGATAGGATAGGATAGGATAGGATAGGATAGGAAAAGGACAGGATAGGACAGAAGGATAGGATAGGATAGGATAGGATAGGATAGGATAGGATAGGAAACAAGGACAGGATAGGAGAGAAGGATAGGATAGGATAGGATAGGATAGGATAGGATAGGATAGGATAGGAAACAAGGACAGGATAGGACAGAAGGATAGGATAGGATAGGATAGGAAACAAGGATAGGATAGGAAACAGGGGTAGGATAGGAGGATAGGATACCATAGGATAGAAGGAGAGGAGAGGATAGGAAGCAAGGATAGGAGACAAGGATAGGATAGGAGTGAAGAATAGGATAGGATAGGAAACAAGGATAGAATAGGAGGATATGATAGGATAGAAGGATAGGATAGGAGGATAGGATAGGAAACCGGGATAGGGGGGCGGGGTTACCTGCGCGTCTTTCGCCCCTTCCGCCCGGGGGGCGGGGCCTCCGCCCGGCGATGCTTCGGGGGGCGGGGCTTCGGGGAGGGCGGCCTCCCCCCGGGCCGAGCCCTCCGGCGTCTCCTCTTCCTCCTCCTCGCGAGTAGAAGGGGCGATCCGGCCCAGGATCCATCCCGCCTGGGGGGAGAGGAGCGGGGGGGAGCGGTGGGCTTCCAGGACGTCCTGGGGGGCGAGAAGGGGGGCGGGGGGAATGAAGAGGAATAATAATAATAATAATAATGATAATAATAATAATAATAATAATAATATTAATAAGGATAATAAACAAGCTGTTTGGTGTTTTTAATAATAATAATAATAATAATAATAATAATAATAATAATAATAGTAGAAATCAACAAGGTCCTTGAAGAGTGTCAATAATAATAATAATAATAATAGTAATATTAATAAGGATAATAAACAAGCTGTTTGGTGTATTTAATAATAATAATAATAATAATAATAATAGTAATATTAATAAGGATAATAAACAAGCTGTTTGGTGTATTTAATAATAATAATAATAATAATAATGATAATAATAGTAATAAGGATAATAAACAAGCTGTTTGGTGTATTTAATAATAATAATAATAATAATAATAATAATAATAATAATAATAGTAGAAATCAACAAGGTCCTTGAAGAGTGTCAATAATAATAAGAAGAATACCAATAATAATAATAATAATAGAAGCCAACAAGGTGAGTGTCTTTAATTATACTAATAATAATAATAATAATAATAATAATAATAGAGGCCAACAAGGTGAATGTCTATAAAATAATAATAATAGTATTAATAGTAATAATAATAATAGAAACCAACAAGGTATCTATAATAATAATAGTAGTAGTAGTAGTAGTAATAATAATAATAATAATAATAATAATAATAGAAGCCAACATGAGGAGTGCCTTTAATAATAATAATAATAATAATAATAATAATAATAATAATAGAAGCCAACAAGGTGAATAATAATAATAATAATAATAATAGCCAACCAGGTGAATAATAATAATAATAATAATAATAATAATAATAATAATAATAATAATAGAAGCCAACAAGGTGAATAATAATACTAATAATAATAACAATAATAATATTGGAAGCCAACAAGGTGTCTATAATAATAATAATAGTAGTATAATAATAATAATAATAATAATAATAATAATAATAATAATAGAAGCCAACAAGGTGAATAATAATAATAATAATAATAATAATAGAAGCCAACAAGAGGAGTGCCTTTAATAATAATAATAATAATAATAATAATAATAATAATAATAATAGAAGCCAACAAGGTGAATAATAATAATAATAATAATAATAATAATAATAATAATAATAGAAGCCAACAAGGTGAATAATAATAATAATAATAATAATAATAATAATAGAAGCCAACAAGGTGAATAATAATAATAATAATAATAATAATAATAATAATAATAATAATAATAATAGAAGCCAACCAGGTGGATAATAATAATAATAATAATAATAATAATAATAATAGAAGCCAACAAGGTGAATAATAATAATAATAATGCAAGCCAACAAGGTGAATAATAATAATAATAATAATAATAGCCAACCAGGTGAATAATAATAATAATAATAATAATAATAATAATAATGCAAGCCAACAAGGTGAATAATAATAATAATAATAATAATAATAATAATAATAATAATAATAATAATAATAATAGAAGCCAACAAGGTGAATAATAATACTAATAATAATAACAATAATAATATTGGAAGCCAACAAGGTGTCTATAATAATAATAATAGTAGTAGTATAAGTAATAATAATAATAATAATAATAATAATAATAATAGAAGCCAACAAGGGGAGTGCCTTTAATTATACTACTACTACTAATAATAATAATAATAGAAGCCAACAAGAGGATTGCCTTTAATTATACTACTACTACTAATAATAATAATAATAATAATAATAATAATAGAAGCCAACAAGGGGAGTGCCTTTAATTATACTAATAGTAATAATAATAATAATAATAATAATAGAAGCCAACCAGGTGAATAATAATAATAATAACAATAATAATAATAGAAGCCAACAAGGTGAAAAGTAATAATAATAATAATAATAATAATAATAATAATAATAATAATAATAGAAGCCAACAAGGGGAGTGTATTTAATTATACTAATAATAATAATAATAATAACAATAATAATAATAGAAGCCAACAAGGTGAAAAGTAATAATAATAATAATAATAATAATAATAATAATAGAAGCCAACAAGGGGAGTGCCTTTAATTATACTAATAATAATAATAATAATAAAAATAATAATAGAAGCCAACAAGGTGAATAATAATATTAATAATAATAATAATAATAATACTAATAATACTAATACTAATAATAATAATAGAAGCCAACAAGGTGCCTTTAATTATACTAATAATAATAATAATAATAATAATAGAAGCCAACAAGGTGAATAATAATAATAATAATAATAATAGCCAACAAGGTGAATAATAATAATAATAATAATAATAATAATAATAATAATAGAAGCCAACAAGGTGAATGTCAATAATAATACTAATAATACTAATACTAATAATAATAATAGAAGCCAACAAGGGGAGTGTCTTTAATTATACTAATAATAATAATAATAATAATAATAATAATAGAAGCCAACAAGGTGAATAATAATAATAATAATAATAATAGCCAACAAGGTGAATAATAATAATAATAATAATAATAATAGAAGCCAACAAGGTGAATAATAATAATAATAATAATAATAATAGAAGCCAACAAGGTGAATGTCAATAATAATAATACTAATAATACTAATACTAATACTAATAATAATAATAGAAGCCAACAAGGGGAGTGCCTTTAATTATACTACTAATAATAATAATACTAATAATAATAATAGAAGCCAACAAGGTGAATGTCAATAATAATAATACTAATACTAATACTAATAATAATAATAATAGAAGCCAACAAGGGCAGTGCCTTTAATTATACTACTACTACTACTACTACTAATAATAATAATACGCAAAACAACCCCCTTGGTCCCTCATTCACTGGGGGGGAGGGGCGGGAGCCTCTCGATCGATTCCCAATCAATGCGATCGATTAGGCTCCCCATTCAATTCAATTCAATTCCTGAGGGGAAGATATTTTTCGCCTCACCTCGCCCAGCTCGGCGCTCCACTCCGGCCCGTAGCGCAGCCGCCCCTTCCCGCTGGCCCGCAGCGCCGCCAGCGCCGGCCCGCGGAGCCGCTGCGACTCCATGCCGCTCCGAGGCTTCAAAAAGGGCCGAGAAACGACTAGGCCGCGTTTCCTAGGCGACAGCCAATGAGAAGCGGCCGGAGGAGGGAGCAAGGCGGAGTGGCGGGCAGGCATAGGCCCAAGCGGCTGTCACTCAAGGGCAGAGGCCGGATGGGGAAAAAGGCCCGAAGCCCGACTAGGCCGCGTTTCCTAGGCGACAGCCAATGAGAAGCGCCGGGAGGCGGGAGCGACGGGCAGTCCCGCACTCTCATAGGCGGAACGGGCTGTCAGTCAAGGATACAGGCGGGCCCTCGCTTTCCTCGGGAAAAAGGCCCGAAGCCGGACTAGGCCGCGTTTCCTAGGCGACAGCCAATGAGAAGCGCCGGGAGGCGGGAGCGACGGGCAGTCCCGCCCTCTTATAGGCCGTACGGGCTGTCACTCAAGGGCAGAGGCCGGATGGGAAAAAGGCCCGAAGCCCGACTAGCCGACAGCCAATGAGAAGCGCCGGGAGGCGGGCGCCGAGGGCAAGTCAGCTCTCTCATAGGCCGGACGGGCTGTCACTCAAGGGCACAGGCCGGCCCTCGCTTCGAAAAGGCCCGAATCACGACTAGGCCGCGTTTCTTTAGGCAACCTTCGACGGCAGCGGTGTGGATTCCAGCCAATGAGAAGCGCCCGGAGGCGGGCGGAAGGCGGAGGGAGCCGAGGGCGGAGTTGAGTGGCAGGCAGGTCGGCCTATGAGAGGGAGGGAATGCTTTGCCGAGGCGGAGACGACCCGCCTCTGAGTGTGAGTGACAACCGGTTTGGCTTATGAGCGCTCGGGCTGCTCCCTGTCGTCAGTAGCGGGGAGGCGAGGCCCGCCTTTGAGGTTGAGTGACAGTCCGTTTGGCTTATGAGAGGGCCGGACTGCTTTCCAGGATCGGAAGGACCCCGCCCCACGTTGAGTGACAGGCCGGTCGGCCTATTAGCGGGCGGGCTGCTTGTCAGTCTCGACGTTCAAGTGGAAGGCAGGGGCCGCCTATGACGTTGAGTGACATTCCCTTGGGCCAATGAGAGGGAGGGAGTGCTTTCCCGCGTCGGAGAGGCCCCGCCCCACGCTGATTGACAGCCCCTCCGGCCTATGAGCGGGTGGGATGCTTTTCCCGCCACCGCGAGGCCCCGCCCGATGTTGAATGAAAGCCGCGCTTGACCAATGAGAGGGCGGGACTGCTTTCCCTCACGGGAGAGACCCCGCCCCACGCTGATTGACAGCCCGTCCGGCCTATGAGGCAGCCGGACTGTTTTCCCTCATTGGCGAAGCGGCCTATGAACGGCCTATGTCGTCGTTAAAAGGGAAGGGGAGGCCCGCCTATGACGTTGAGTGACAGCCCGCTTGGCCTATGAGAGGGCCGGACTGCTTTCCCGCGCCTGAGAGACCCCGCCCCACGCTGACTGACAGGCCGTTGGGCCTATGAACGGGCGGCATTGCTTTCCCTCATGGGCGAGGGCCCGCCTATGACGGTGAGTGACAGCCCGTTCTGCCTATGAACGGGCCGAATGCTCTTTGTCGTCGATAAAAGGGAAGGGGAGGCCCGCCTATGACGCTGAGTGACAGGTCGTTCGTCCAATGAGCGACCCGGACTGCTTTCCCGCGCCTGAGAGACCCCGCCCCACGCTGACTGACAGGCCGTTGGGCCTATGAACGGGCGGGATGCTTGTTCGAGCAAGTTCAAGTGAAGGCAGGGCCCGCCTATGACGGTGAGTGACAGGTCGTTCGTCCAATGAGCGAGCCGGACTGCTTTCCCGCCTCGGCGAGACTCCGCCCATGACGGTGAGTGACAGGTCGGTCGTCCAATGAGCGAGCCGGACTGCTTTCCCGCCTCGGCGAGACTCCGCCCATGACGGTGAGTGACAGGCAATCATTTTCAGTTTGCAAATGCAATAATCGTAACTTTGCAAATCTAATCATTTCCATTGCATCTTCCTTGCTTTTTTTTTGCAAAGTTTGCAAATGCAATAATAATAAGTTTGCAAATGCAATCATTTCCATTGCATCTTCCTTGCTTTTAGTTGCAAAGTTTGCAAATGCAATAATTTGGCAAATGCAACAATTTTCAGTTTGCAAATGCAATAATCATTTTAAGTTAGAAAATGCAATCATAATATGTTTGCAAATGCAATAATTTCCATTGCATCTTCCTTGCTTTTTTTTTTGCAAAGCTTGCAAATGCAATCATAATAAGTTTGCAAATGCAATCATTTCAATTGCATCTTCCTGGCTGTTTGTTGCAAAGTTTGCAAATGCAAAAATTTGGCAAATGCAACAATTTTCAGTTTGCAAATGCAATAATTTTCAGTTTGCAAATGCAATAAAAATAAGTTTGCAAATGCATAATAAGTTTGCAAATGCAATTATTTCAATTGCATCTTTCTTGCTGATTGTTGCAAAGTTTGCAAATGCAATAATTTGGCAAATGCAATAATTTGGCAAATGCAATAATTTGGCAGATGCAATAATTTTCAGTTTGCAAATGCAATAATCATTTTAAGTTTGAAAATGCAATCATAATATGTTTGCAAATGCAATAATTTCCATTGCATCTTCCTTGCTTTTTTTTTTTGCAAAGTTTGCAAATGCAATAATTTGGCAAATAAAATCATTTTCAGTTTGCAAATGCAATAATCATAAGTTTGCAAATGCAATCATTTCAATTGCATCTTCCTTGCTTTTTGTTGCAAAGTTTGCAAATGCAATCATTTGGCAAATGCAATATTTTTCAGTTTGCAAATGCATTAATTTTCAGTTTGCAAATGCATTAATTTTCAGTTTGCAAATGCATTAATTTTCAGTTTGCAAATGCATTAATTTTCAGTTTGCAAATGCAATAATTTTCAGTTTGCAAATGCATTAATTTTAAAACAAAAATTTTTTTTCCTTCCAGTAGCACCTTAAAGACCACCTAAGTTAGTTCTTGGTATGAGCTTTCGTGTGCATGCACACTTCTTCAGATACCTGAAATGCACACGAAAAGCTCATAATCATAAGTTTGCAAATGCAATCATTTCAATTGCATCTTCCTTGCTGTTTGTTGCAAAGTTTGCAAATGCAATAATTTGGCAAATGCAATCATTTGGCAAATGCAATCATTTGGCAAATGCAGTAATTTTCAGTTTGCAAATGCAATAAAAATAAGTTTGAAAATGCATAATAAGTTTGCAAATGCAATCATTTCAATTGCATCTTCCTTGCTTTTCGTTGCAAAGTTTGCAAATGCAATAATTTTAAGTTTGCAAATGCGAAAATTTGGCAAATGCAGTAATTTTCAGTTTGCAAATGCAATAGAAATAAGTTTGCAAATGCATAATTGGTTTGCAAATGCAATCATTTGGCAAATGCAATAATTTTCAGTTTGCAAATGCAATAAAAATAAGTTTGCAAATGCATAAGTTTGCAAATGCAATAATTTCAATAGCATTTTCATTGCTTTTTTTGCAACGTTTGCAAATGCAATCATAATAAGTTTGCAAATGCAAGAATTTCAATAGCATTTTCATTGCTTTTTTTGCAAAGTTTGCAAATGCAATAATTTCTATTGCCTCTTCCTTGCTTTTTGTAGCAAAGTTTGCAAATGCAATAATTTTGCAAATGCAATCATTTTAAGTTTGCAAATGCAATCATTTCCATTGATTCTTCCTTGCTTTTTCTTTTGCAAAGTTTGCAAATGCAATAATAATCAGTTTGCAAATGCAGATTTGACATTTGCAAACTTCCTGGTGTTTGCAAAAAAAAAAAAAGCAAGGGAAATTATTGCATGCCTTTTGCAAATCCGGTTCCTTCTCTGCATTTGCAAACTTACAAAAAGCAATGAAGATGCAATTGATATTACTGCATTCGCAAACTTATTATGATTGCATTTGCAAAGATAAAATGATTGCATTTGCAAAATGATTGCATTTGCAAACTTTGCAAAAAAAAAAGCAAGGAAGATGCAATGGAAATTATTGCATTTGCAAACTTTGCAAAAAAAAAGCAGGGAAGATGCAATGGAAATTATTGCATTTGCAAACTTATTATTATTGCATTTGCAAACTTTGTAAAAAAAAAGCAAGGAAGATGCAATTTAAATTATTGCATTTGCAAACTTTGCAAAAAAAAGCAAGAAGGTTGCAATTGAAATGATTGCATTTGTAAACTTTGCAAAAAAAAAGCAAGGAAGATGCAATGGAAATTATTGCCTTTGCAAACTTATTATTATTGCATTTGCAAACTTTGCAAAAAAAAGCAAGGAAGATGCAATTGAAATTATTGCATTTGCAAAATTATTGCATTTGCAAACTTTGCAAAAAAAGCAAGGAAGATGCAATTGAAATGATTGCATTTGCAAACTTTGCAAAAAAAAAAAGCAAGGAAGATGCAATGGAAATTATTGCATTTGCAAACATATTATGGTTGCATTTTCAAACTTCAAATGACTGCATTTTTGCAAACACCCGGAAGTTTGCAACTGCCGAAAAAGAACCAGTTTTGCAAGGGCGTCGGAAATTGCACAGGAGGAATGTGGACGGTGCAACTTTGGGCAGGGCTGGGTTGGGTTCGACTCTCGGAAAGGGATTCGAACGCAGCTCTGACCGGCCGCCGATTCGCTTCCTGGTTGCCGGGCAGAATGGCGGAGAGTTCGAAGATCCAGCTCTTTGTGAAGGTGAGATAGAAAGGAAAGGAAAGGAGAGTAAAGTAAAAGTAAAGTAAAGAGTAAAGTAAATAAGTAAAGTAAAAAGTAAAGTAAATAAGTAAAGTAAAGTAAAATAAAAAAGTAAATAAGATAAGATAAGATAAGGTAGTAAATATAGGATAGGATAGTAAATATAGTAGAGTATAGTAAATATAAGATAAGATAAGATAAGATAAGATAAGATAAGATAAGATAAGATAGTAAAGTAAGTATAGTATAGTATAGTATAGTATAGTAAATATAGGATAGGATAGGATAGTAAATATAATATAGTATAGTATAGTATAGTATAGTAAATATAATATAGTATAGTATAGTGAGTATAGTATAGTATATTGTAGTATACTTAGTATAGTATAGTAATTATAGGATAGGATAGTAAATAGTATAGCATAGCATAGCAAATATAGTATAGTATAGTATAGTATAGTATAGTATAGTATAGTAAGTATAGTATAGTATACTTGGTATAGTATAGTAAATATAGGATAGGATAGGATAGTAAATATAGTATAGTATAGTATAGTATAGTATAGTATAGTATAGTATAGTATAGTATAGTAAATATAAGATAGTATAGTATAGGAAGTATAGCATAGCATAGCATAGCATAGCATAGCATAGTATAGTAAATATAGGATAGGATAGTAAATATAGTATAGTAAATATAGATAGTATAGTAAATATAGTATGGTAAATGTAGTATGGTATGATATGGTAAGGTAAAGTAAAGATGATGATATAAGATAGTGTAGTGTAGTGTAGTATCGTAAATATAGTAAATAGTATAGTATAGTATAGTATAGTAAGTATAGGATAGGATAGTACATTAAATATAGTATAGTATAGTATAGTAAAGATAAGATATGATAGTGTAATGTAGTGTAGTGTAGTGTAGTAAGTATAGTAAAGTATAGTATAATATAGTATAGTATAGTAAATATAGGATAGGATAGGGTAGTAAATACTGGATAAGATAGTAAATATATTATAGTAAATATAGCA
This sequence comes from Podarcis filfolensis, assembly GCF_964270895.1. Classification (NCBI taxonomy): domain Eukaryota; kingdom Metazoa; phylum Chordata; class Lepidosauria; order Squamata; family Lacertidae; genus Podarcis; species Podarcis filfolensis. The sequence goes on along the minus strand of NW_028149235.1, from coordinate 219 downwards.
TAGTATGGTATGGTAAAGTAAAGATGATAGTATAGTATAGTATAGTATAGTATAGTATAGTATAGTATAGTATAGTATAGTATAGAATAGTATAGTATAGTAAACTGAAATTAAATTATATGAAATAAAATAAAATAGAAATGACATGAAAGGAAGGAAGGAAGGAAGGAAGGAAGGAAGGAAGGAAGGAAGAAAGAAAGAAACGGAAGGAGTAAGGGA
>NW_028149236.1:0-14785 GCF_964270895.1 Podarcis filfolensis | reverse complement strand
TGCAAATTCACTCAAAAATGGTGCCAAGCTGTTGCAAAATATCCCCTGAAAGGTTTTTCGGTGGAAACAGATGGTTTTTTATCATCGGAAACAGAATTAGCTCTCGACGTCTGAACAACTTTTTTTGAAAAACTCCCTAAGCCGCGCGGTCACAATTTCAGCAAAAATCTGACGTTCTGCAATTCACTCAAAAATGGTGCCAAGCTGTTGCAAAATATCCCCTGGAAGGTTTTTCGGTGGAAACAGATGGGTTTTTATCATCGGAAACAGAATTAGCCCTCGACGTCTGAACAACTTTTTTTGAAAAACTCCTAAGCCGCCGGTCACAATTTCAGCAAAAATCTGACGTTCTGCAATTCACTCAAAAATGGTGCCAAGCTGTTGCAAAATATCCCCTGGAAGGTTTTTCGGTGGAAACAGATGGGTTTTTATCATCGGAAACAGAATTAGCCCTCGACGTCTGAACAACTTTTTTTGAAAAAATCCCTAAGCCGCGCGGTCACAATTTCAGCAAAAATCTGACGTTCTGCAATTCACTCAAAATGGTGCCAAGCTGTTGCAAATATCCCCTGAAAGGTTTTTCGGTGGAAACAAATGGGTTTTTATCATCGGAAACAGAATTAGCCCTCGACGTCTGAACAACTTTTTTTGAAAAAATCCCTAAGCCGCGCGGTCACAATTTCAGCAAAAATCTGACGTTCTGCAATTCACTCAAAAATGGTGCCAAGCTGTTGCAAACGATCCCCTGAAAGGTTTTTCGGTGGAAACAGATGGGTTTTTATCATCGGAAACAGAATTAGCCCTCGACGTCTGAACAACTTTCTTTGAAAAAATCCCTAAGCCGCGTGGTCACAATTACAGCAAAAATCTGACGTTCTGCAATTAACTCAAAAATGGTGCCAAGCTGTTGCAAAATATCCCCTGAAAGGTTTTTCGGTGGAAACAGATGGGTTTTTATCATCGGAAACAGAATTAGCCCTCGACGTCTGAACAACTTTTTTTGAAAAAATCCCTAAGCCGCGCGGTCACAATTTCAGCAAAAATCTGACGTTCTGCAATTCACTAAAAAATGGTGCCAAGCTGTTGCAAAATATCCCCTGAAAGGTTTTTCGGTGGAAACAGATGGGTTTTTATCATCGGAAACAGAATTAGCCCTCGACGTCTGAACAACTTTTTTTGAAAAAATCCCTAAGCCGCGCGGTCACAATTTCAGCAAAAATCTGACGTTCTGCAATTCACTCAAAAATGGTGCCAAGCTGTTGCAAACGATCCCCTGAAAGGTTTTTCGGTGGAAACAGATGGGTTTTTATCATCGGAAACAGAATTAGCCCTCGACGTCTGAACAACTTTCTTTGAAAAAATCCCTAAGCCGCGCGGTCACAATTTCAGCAAAAATCTGACGTTCTGCAATTCACTCAAAAATGGTGCCAACCTGTTGCAAACGATCCCCTGAAAGGTTTTTCGGTGGAAACAGATAGGTTTTTATCATCGGAAACAGAATTAGCCCTCGACGTCTGAACAACTTTTTTTGAAAAAATCCCTAAGCCGCGTGGTCACAATTTCAGCAAAAATCTGACGTTCTGCAATTCACTCAAAAATGGTGCCAAGCTGTTGCAAACGATCCCCTGAAAGGTTTTTCGGTGGAAACAGATGGGTTTTTATCATCGGAAACAGAATTAGCCCTCGACGTCTGAACAACTTTTTTTGAAAAAATCCCTAAGCCGCGCGGTCACAAATTCAGCAAAAATCTGACGTTCTGCAATTCACTAAAAAATGGTGCCAAGCTGTTGCAAACGATCCGCTGAAAGGTTTTTCGGTGGAAACAGATGGGTTTTTATCATCGGAAACAGAATTAGCCCTCGACGTCTGAACAACCTTTTTTGAAAAAATCCCTAAGCCGCGCGGTCACAATTTCAGCAAAAATCTGACGTTCTGCAATTCACTCAAAAATGGTGCCAAGCTGCTGCAAACGATCCCCTGAAAGGTTTTTCGGTGGAAACAGATGGGTTTTTATCATCGGAAACAGAATTAGCCCTCGACGTCTGAACAACTTTTTTTGAAAAACTCCCTAAGCCGCGCGGTCACAATTTCAGCAAAAATCTGACGTTCTGCAATTCACTCAAAAATGGTGCCAAGCTGTTGCAAAATATCCCCTGGAAGGTTTTTCGGTGGAAACAGATGGGTTTTTATCATCGGAAACAGAATTAGCCCTCGACGTCTGAACAACTTTTTTTGAAAAAATCCCTAAGCCGCGCGGTCACAATTTCAGCAAAAATCTGACGTTCTGCAATTCACTGAAAAATGGTGCCAAGCTGCTGCAAACGATCCGCTGAAAGGTTTTTCGGTGGAAACAGATGGGTTTTTATCATCGGAAACAGAATTAGCCCTCGACGTCTGAACAACTTTTTTTGAAAAAATCCCTAAGCCGCGCGGTCACAATTTCAGCAAAAATCTGACGTTCTGCAATTCACTCAAAAATTGTGCCAAGCTGTTGCAAACGATCCCCTGAAAGGTTTTTCGGTGGAAACAGATGGGTTTTTATCATCGGAAACAGAATTAGCCCTCGACGTCTGAACAACGTTTTTTGAAAAACTCCCTAAGCCGCGCGGTCACAATTTCAGCAAAAATCTGACGTTCTGCAATTCACTCAAAAATGGTGCCAAGCTGTTGCAAAATATCCCCTGGAAGGTTTTTCGGTGGAAACAGATGGGTTTTTATCATCGGAAACAGAATTAGCCCTCGACGTCTGAACAACTTTTTTTGAAAAAATCCCTAAGCCGCGCGGTCACAATTTCAGCAAAAATCTGACGTTCTGCAATTCACTCAAAAATGGTGCCAAGCTGTTGCAAACGATCCGCTGAAAGGTTTTTCGGTGGAAACAGATGGGTTTTTATCATCGGAAACAGAATTAGCCCTCGACGTCTGAACAACTTTTTTTGAAAAAATCCCTAAGCCGCGCGGTCACAATTTCAGCAAAAATCTGACGTTCTGCAATTCACTCAAAAATGGTGCCAAGCTGTTGCAAACGATCCCCTGAAAGGTTTTTCGGTGGAAACAGATGGGTTTTTATCGTCGGAAACAGAATTAGCCCTCGACGTCTGAACAACTTTTTTTGAAAAACTCCCTAAGCCGCGCGGTCACAATTTCAGCAAAAATCTGACGTTCTGCAATTCACTCAAAAATGGTGCCAAGCTGTTGCAAACGATCCCCTGAAAGGTTTTTCGGTGGAAACAGATGGGTTTTTATCGTCGGAAACAGAATTAGCCCTCGACGTCTGAACAACTTTTTTTGAAAAAATCCCTAATCCGCGCGGTCACAATTTCAGCAAAAATCTGACGTTCTGCAATTCACTCAAAAATGGTGCCAAGCTGCTGCAAACGATCCGCTGAAAGGTTTTTCGGTGGAAACAGATGGGTTTTTATCATCGGAAACAGATTTAGCCCTCGACGTCTGAACAACTTTTTTTGAAAAAATCCCTAAGCCGCGCGGTCACAATTTCAGCAAAAATCTGACGTTCTGCAATTCACTCAAAAATGGTGCCAAGCTGCTGCAAACGATCCCCTGAAAGGTTTTTCGGTGGAAACAGATGGGTTTTTATCATCGGAAACAGAATTAGCCCTCGACGTCTGAACAACTTTTTTTGAAAAACTCCCTAAGCCGCGCGGTCACAATTTCAGCAAAAATCTGACGTTCTGCAATTCACTCAAAAATGGTGCCAAGCTGTTGCAAAATATCCCCTGGAAGGTTTTTCGGTGGAAACAAATGGGTTTTTATCATCGGAAACAGAATTAGCCCTCGACGTCTGAACAACTTTTTTTGAAAAAATCCCTAAGCCGCGCGGTCACAATTTCAGCAAAAATCTGACGTTCTGCAATTCACTGAAAAATGGTGCCAAGCTGCTGCAAACGATCCGCTGAAAGGTTTTTCGGTGGAAACAGATGGGTTTTTATCATCGGAAACAGAATTAGCCCTCGACGTCTGAACAACTTTTTTTGAAAAAATCCCTAAGCCGCGCGGTCACAATTTCAGCAAAAATCTGACGTTCTGCAATTCACTCAAAAATGGTGCCAAGCTGTTGCAAACGATCCGCTGAAAGGTTTTTCGGTGGAAACAGATGGGTTTTTATCATCGGAAACAGAATTAGCCCTCGACGTCTGAACAACTTTTTTTGAAAAAATCCCTAAGCCGCGCGGTCACAATTTCAGCAAAAATCTGACGTTCTGCAATTCACTCAAAAATGGTGCCAAGCTGTTGCAAACGATCCCCTGAAAGGTTTTTCGGTGGAAACAGATGGGTTTTTATCGTCGGAAACAGAATTAGCCCTCGACGTCTGAACAACTTTTTTTGAAAAACTCCCTAAGCCGCGCGGTCACAATTTCAGCAAAAATCTGACGTTCTGCAATTCACTCAAAAATGGTGCCAAGCTGTTGCAAACGATCCCCTGAAAGGTTTTTCGGTGGAAACAGATGGGTTTTTATCGTCGGAAACAGAATTAGCCCTCGACGTCTGAACAACTTTTTTTGAAAAAATCCCTAATCCGCGCGGTCACAATTTCAGCAAAAATCTGACGTTCTGCAATTCACTCAAAAATGGTGCCAAGCTGCTGCAAACGATCCGCTGAAAGGTTTTTCGGTGGAAACAGATGGGTTTTTATCATCGGAAACAGATTTAGCCCTCGACGTCTGAACAACTTTTTTTGAAAAAATCCCTAAGCCGCGCGGTCACAATTTCAGCAAAAATCTGACGTTCTGCAATTCACTCAAAAATGGTGCCAAGCTGTTGCAAAATATCCCCTGAAAGGTTTTTCGGTGGAAACAGATGGGTTTTTATCATCGGAAACAGAATTAGCTCTCGACGTCTGAACAACTTTTTTTGAAAAACTCCCTAAGCCGCGCGGTCACAATTTCAGCAAAAATCTGACGTTCTGCAATTCACTCAAAAATGGTGCCAAGCTGTTGCAAAATATCCCCTGGAAGGTTTTTCGGTGGAAACAGATGGGTTTTTATCATCGGAAACAGAATTAGCCCTCGACGTCTGAACAACTTTTTTTGAAAAACTCCCTAAGCCGCGCGGTCACAATTTCAGCAAAAATCTGACGTTCTGCAATTCACTCAAAAATGGTGCCAAGCTGTTGCAAAATATCCCCTGGAAGGTTTTTCGGTGGAAACAGATGGGTTTTTATCATCGGAAACAGAATTAGCCCTCGACGTCTGAACAACTTTTTTTGAAAAAATCCTTAAGCCGCGCGGTCACAATTTCAGCAAAAATCTGACGTTCTGCAATTCACTCAAAAATGGTGCCAAGCTGTTGCAAAATATCCCCTGAAAGGTTTTTCGGTGGAAACAAATGGGTTTTTATCATCGGAAACAGAATTAGCCCTCGACGTCTGAACAACTTTTTTTGAAAAAATCCCTAAGCCGCGCGGTCACAATTTCAGCAAAAATCTGACGTTCTGCAATTCACTCAAAAATGGTGCCAAGCTGTTGCAAACGATCCCCTGAAAGGTTTTTCGGTGGAAACAGATGGGTTTTTATCATCGGAAACAGAATTAGCCCTCGACGTCTGAACAACTTTCTTTGAAAAAATCCCTAAGCCGCGTGGTCACAATTACAGCAAAAATCTGACGTTCTGCAATTAACTCAAAAATGGTGCCAAGCTGTTGCAAAATATCCCCTGAAAGGTTTTTCGGTGGAAACAGATGGGTTTTTATCATCGGAAACAGAATTAGCCCTCGACGTCTGAACAACTTTTTTTGAAAAAATCCCTAAGCCGCGCGGTCACAATTTCAGCAAAAATCTGACGTTCTGCAATTCACTAAAAAATGGTGCCAAGCTGTTGCAAAATATCCCCTGAAAGGTTTTTCGGTGGAAACAGATGGGTTTTTATCATCGGAAACAGAATTAGCCCTCGACGTCTGAACAACTTTTTTTGAAAAAATCCCTAAGCCGCGCGGTCACAATTTCAGCAAAAATCTGACGTTCTGCAATTCACTCAAAAATGGTGCCAAGCTGTTGCAAACGATCCCCTGAAAGGTTTTTCGGTGGAAACAGATGGGTTTTTATCATCGGAAACAGAATTAGCCCTCGACGTCTGAACAACTTTCTTTGAAAAAATCCCTAAGCCGCGCGGTCACAATTTCAGCAAAAATCTGACGTTCTGCAATTCACTCAAAAATGGTGCCAACCTGTTGCAAACGATCCCCTGAAAGGTTTTTCGGTGGAAACAGATAGGTTTTTATCATCGGAAACAGAATTAGCCCTCGACGTCTGAACAACTTTTTTTGAAAAAATCCCTAAGCCGCGTGGTCACAATTTCAGCAAAAATCTGACGTTCTGCAATTCACTCAAAAATGGTGCCAAGCTGTTGCAAACGATCCCCTGAAAGGTTTTTCGGTGGAAACAGATGGGTTTTTATCATCGGAAACAGAATTAGCCCTCGACGTCTGAACAACTTTTTTTGAAAAAATCCCTAAGCCGCGCGGTCACAAATTCAGCAAAAATCTGACGTTCTGCAATTCACTAAAAAATGGTGCCAAGCTGTTGCAAACGATCCGCTGAAAGGTTTTTCGGTGGAAACAGATGGGTTTTTATCATCGGAAACAGAATTAGCCCTCGACGTCTGAACAACCTTTTTTGAAAAAATCCCTAAGCCGCGCGGTCACAATTTCAGCAAAAATCTGACGTTCTGCAATTCACTCAAAAATGGTGCCAAGCTGTTTCAAACGATCCCCTGAAAGGTTTTTCGGTGGAAACAGATAGGTTTTTATCATCGGAAACAGAATTAGCCCTCGACGTCTGAACACCTTTTTTTGAAAAAATCCCTAAGCCGCGCGGTCACAATTTCAGCAAAAATCTGACGTTCTGCAATTCACTCAAAAATGGTGCCAAGCTGCTGCAAACGATCCCCTGAAAGGTTTTTCGGTGGAAACAGATGGGTTTTTATCATCGGAAACAGAATTAGCCCTCGACGTCTGAACAACTTTTTTTGAAAAACTCCCTAAGCCGCGCGGTCACAATTTCAGCAAAAATCTGACGTTCTGCAATTCACTCAAAAATGGTGCCAAGCTGTTGCAAAATATCCCCTGGAAGGTTTTTCGGTGGAAACAGATGGGTTTTTATCATCGGAAACAGAATTAGCCCTCGACGTCTGAACAACTTTTTTTGAAAAAATCCCTAAGCCGCGCGGTCACAATTTCAGCAAAAATCTGACGTTCTGCAATTCACTGAAAAATGGTGCCAAGCTGCTGCAAACGATCCGCTGAAAGGTTTTTCGGTGGAAACAGATGGGTTTTTATCATCGGAAACAGAATTAGCCCTCGACGTCTGAACAACTTTTTTTGAAAAAATCCCTAAGCCGCGCGGTCACAATTTCAGCAAAAATCTGACGTTCTGCAATTCACTCAAAAATTGTGCCAAGCTGTTGCAAACGATCCCCTGAAAGGTTTTTCGGTGGAAACAGATGGGTTTTTATCATCGGAAACAGAATTAGCCCTCGACGTCTGAACAACGTTTTTTGAAAAACTCCCTAAGCCGCGCGGTCACAATTTCAGCAAAAATCTGACGTTCTGCAATTCACTCAAAAATGGTGCCAAGCTGTTGCAAAATATCCCCTGGAAGGTTTTTCGGTGGAAACAGATGGGTTTTTATCATCGGAAACAGAATTAGCCCTCGACGTCTGAACAACGTTTTTTGAAAAACTCCCTAAGCCGCGCGGTCACAATTTCAGCAAAAATCTGACGTTCTGCAATTCACTCAAAAATGGTGCCAAGCTGTTGCAAAATATCCCCTGAAAGGTTTTTCGGTGGAAACAAATGGGTTTTTATCATCGGAAACAGAATTAGCCCTCGACGTCTGAACAACTTTTTTTGAAAAAATCCCTAATCCGCGCGGTCACAATTTCAGCAAAAATCTGACGTTCTGCAATTCTCTCAAAAATGGTGCCAAGCTGCTGCAAACGATCCACTGAAAGGTTTTTCGGTGGAAACAGATGGGTTTTTATCATCGGAAACAGAATTAGCCCTCGACGTCTGAACAACTTTTTTTGAAAAACTCCCTAAGCCGCGCGGTCACAATTTCAGCAAAAATCTGACGTTCTGCAATTCACTCAAAAATGGTGCCAAGCTGTTGCAAAATATCCCCTGGAAGGTTTTTCGGTGGAAACAGATGGGTTTTTATCATCGGAAACAGAATTAGCCCTCGACGTCTGAACAACTTTTTTTGAAAAAATCCCTAAGCCGCGCGGTCACAATTTCAGCAAAAATCTGACGTTCTGCAATTCACTGAAAAATGGTGCCAAGCTGCTGCAAACGATCCGCTGAAAGGTTTTTCGGTGGAAACAGATGGGTTTTTATCATCGGAAACAGAATTAGCCCTCGACGTCTGAACAACTTTTTTTGAAAAAATCCCTAAGCCGCGCGGTCACAATTTCAGCAAAAATCTGACGTTCTGCAATTCACTCAAAAATTGTGCCAAGCTGTTGCAAACGATCCCCTGAAAGGTTTTTCGGTGGAAACAGATGGGTTTTTATCATCGGAAACAGAATTAGCCCTCGACGTCTGAACAACGTTTTTTGAAAAACTCCCTAAGCCGCGCGGTCACAATTTCAGCAAAAATCTGACGTTCTGCAATTCACTCAAAAATGGTGCCAAGCTGTTGCAAAATATCCCCTGGAAGGTTTTTCGGTGGAAACAGATGGGTTTTTATCATCGGAAACAGAATTAGCCCTCGACGTCTGAACAACTTTTTTTGAAAAAATCCCTAAGCCGCGCGGTCACAATTTCAGCAAAAATCTGACGTTCTGCAATTCACTCAAAAATGGTGCCAAGCTGTTGCAAACGATCCGCTGAAAGGTTTTTCGGTGGAAACAGATGGGTTTTTATCATCGGAAACAGAATTAGCCCTCGACGTCTGAACAACTTTTTTTGAAAAAATCCCTAAGCCGCGCGGTCACAATTTCAGCAAAAATCTGACGTTCTGCAATTCACTCAAAAATGGTGCCAAGCTGTTGCAAACGATCCCCTGAAAGGTTTTTCGGTGGAAACAGATGGGTTTTTATCGTCGGAAACAGAATTAGCCCTCGACGTCTGAACAACTTTTTTTGAAAAACTCCCTAAGCCGCGCGGTCACAATTTCAGCAAAAATCTGACGTTCTGCAATTCACTCAAAAATGGTGCCAAGCTGTTGCAAACGATCGCCTGAAAGGTTTTTCGGTGGAAACAGATGGGTTTTTATCGTCGGAAACAGAATTAGCCCTCGACGTCTGAACAACTTTTTTTGAAAAAATCCCTAATCCGCGCGGTCACAATTTCAGCAAAAATCTGACGTTCTGCAATTCACTCAAAAATGGTGCCAAGCTGCTGCAAACGATCCGCTGAAAGGTTTTTCGGTGGAAACAGATGGGTTTTTATCATCGGAAACAGATTTAGCCCTCGACGTCTGAACAACTTTTTTTGAAAAAATCCCTAAGCCGCGCGGTCACAATTTCAGCAAAAATCTGACGTTCTGCAATTCACTCAAAAATGGTGCCAAGCTGTTGCAAAATATCCCCTGAAAGGTTTTTCGGTGGAAACAGATGGGTTTTTATCATCGGAAACAGAATTAGCTCTCGACGTCTGAACAACTTTTTTTGAAAAACTCCCTAAGCCGCGCGGTCACAATTTCAGCAAAAATCTGACGTTCTGCAATTCACTCAAAAATGGTGCCAAGCTGTTGCAAAATATCCCCTGGAAGGTTTTTCGGTGGAAACAGATGGGTTTTTATCATCGGAAACAGAATTAGCCCTCGACGTCTGAACAACTTTTTTTGAAAAACTCCCTAAGCCGCGCGGTCACAATTTCAGCAAAAATCTGACGTTCTGCAATTCACTCAAAAATGGTGCCAAGCTGTTGCAAAATATCCCCTGGAAGGTTTTTCGGTGGAAACAGATGGGTTTTTATCATCGGAAACAGAATTAGCCCTCGACGTCTGAACAACTTTTTTTGAAAAAATCCCTAAGCCGCGCGGTCACAATTTCAGCAAAAATCTGACGTTCTGCAATTCACTCAAAAATGGTGCCAAGCTGTTGCAAAATATCCCCTGAAAGGTTTTTCGGTGGAAACAAATGGGTTTTTATCATCGGAAACAGAATTAGCCCTCGACGTCTGAACAACTTTTTTTGAAAAAATCCCTAAGCCGCGCGGTCACAATTTCAGCAAAAATCTGACGTTCTGCAATTCACTCAAAAATGGTGCCAAGCTGTTGCAAACGATCCCCTGAAAGGTTTTTCGGTGGAAACAGATGGGTTTTTATCATCGGAAACAGAATTAGCCCTCGACGTCTGAACAACTTTCTTTGAAAAAATCCCTAAGCCGCGTGGTCACAATTACAGCAAAAATCTGACGTTCTGCAATTAACTCAAAAATGGTGCCAAGCTGTTGCAAAATATCCCCTGAAAGGTTTTTCGGTGGAAACAGATGGGTTTTTATCATCGGAAACAGAATTAGCCCTCGACGTCTGAACAACTTTTTTTGAAAAAATCCCTAAGCCGCGCGGTCACAATTTCAGCAAAAATCTGACGTTCTGCAATTCACTAAAAAATGGTGCCAAGCTGTTGCAAAATATCCCCTGAAAGGTTTTTCGGTGGAAACAGATGGGTTTTTATCATCGGAAACAGAATTAGCCCTCGACGTCTGAACAACTTTTTTTGAAAAAATCCCTAAGCCGCGCGGTCACAATTTCAGCAAAAATCTGACGTTCTGCAATTCACTCAAAAATGGTGCCAAGCTGTTGCAAACGATCCCCTGAAAGGTTTTTCGGTGGAAACAGATGGGTTTTTATCATCGGAAACAGAATTAGCCCTCGACGTCTGAACAACTTTCTTTGAAAAAATCCCTAAGCCGCGCGGTCACAATTTCAGCAAAAATCTGACGTTCTGCAATTCACTCAAAAATGGTGCCAACCTGTTGCAAACGATCCCCTGAAAGGTTTTTCGGTGGAAACAGATAGGTTTTTATCATCGGAAACAGAATTAGCCCTCGACGTCTGAACAACTTTTTTTGAAAAAATCCCTAAGCCGCGTGGTCACAATTTCAGCAAAAATCTGACGTTCTGCAATTCACTCAAAAATGGTGCCAAGCTGTTGCAAACGATCCCCTGAAAGGTTTTTCGGTGGAAACAGATGGGTTTTTATCATCGGAAACAGAATTAGCCCTCGACGTCTGAACAACTTTTTTTGAAAAAATCCCTAAGCCGCGCGGTCACAAATTCAGCAAAAATCTGACGTTCTGCAATTCACTAAAAAATGGTGCCAAGCTGTTGCAAACGATCCGCTGAAAGGTTTTTCGGTGGAAACAGATGGGTTTTTATCATCGGAAACAGAATTAGCCCTCGACGTCTGAACAACCTTTTTTGAAAAAATCCCTAAGCCGCGCGGTCACAATTTCAGCAAAAATCTGACGTTCTGCAATTCACTCAAAAATGGTGCCAAGCTGTTTCAAACGATCCCCTGAAAGGTTTTTCGGTGGAAACAGATAGGTTTTTATCATCGGAAACAGAATTAGCCCTCGACGTCTGAACACCTTTTTTTGAAAAAATCCCTAAGCCGCGCGGTCACAATTTCAGCAAAAATCTGACGTTCTGCAATTCACTCAAAAATGGTGCCAAGCTGCTGCAAACGATCCCCTGAAAGGTTTTTCGGTGGAAACAGATGGGTTTTTATCATCGGAAACAGAATTAGCCCTCGACGTCTGAACAACTTTTTTTGAAAAAATCCCTAAGCCGCGCGGTCACAATTTCAGCAAAAATCTGACGTTCTGCAATTCACTCAAAAATGGTGCCAAGCTGTTGCAAACGATCCCCTGAAAGGTTTTTCGGTGGAAACAGATGGGTTTTTATCGTCGGAAACAGAATTAGCCCTCGACGTCTGAACAACTTTTTTTGAAAAACTCCCTAAGCCGCGCGGTCACAATTTCAGCAAAAATCTGACGTTCTGCAATTCACTCAAAAATGGTGCCAAGCTGTTGCAAACGATCCCCTGAAAGGTTTTTCGGTGGAAACAGATGGGTTTTTATCGTCGGAAACAGAATTAGCCCTCGACGTCTGAACAACTTTTTTTGAAAAAATCCCTAATCCGCGCGGTCACAATTTCAGCAAAAATCTGACGTTCTGCAATTCACTCAAAAATGGTGCCAAGCTGCTGCAAACGATCCGCTGAAAGGTTTTTCGGTGGAAACAGATGGGTTTTTATCATCGGAAACAGATTTAGCCCTCGACGTCTGAACAACTTTTTTTGAAAAAATCCCGAAGCCGCGCGGTCACAATTTCAGCAAAAATCTGACGTTCTGCAATTCACTCAAAAATGGTGCCAAGCTGTTGCAAAATATCCCCTGAAAGGTTTTTCGGTGGAAACAGATGGGTTTTTATCATCGGAAACAGAATTAGCTCTCGACGTCTGAACAACTTTTTTTGAAAAACTCCCTAAGCCGCGCGGTCACAATTTCAGCAAAAATCTGACGTTCTGCAATTCACTCAAAAATGGTGCCAAGCTGTTGCAAAATATCCCCTGGAAGGTTTTTCGGTGGAAACAGATGGGTTTTTATCATCGGAAACAGAATTAGCCCTCGACGTCTGAACAACTTTTTTTGAAAAACTCCCTAAGCCGCGCGGTCACAATTTCAGCAAAAATCTGACGTTCTGCAATTCACTCAAAAATGGTGCCAAGCTGTTGCAAAATATCCCCTGGAAGGTTTTTCGGTGGAAACAGATGGGTTTTTATCATCGGAAACAGAATTAGCCCTCGACGTCTGAACAACTTTTTTTGAAAAAATCCCTAAGCCGCGCGGTCACAATTTCAGCAAAAATCTGACGTTCTGCAATTCACTCAAAAATGGTGCCAAGCTGTTGCAAAATATCCCCTGAAAGGTTTTTCGGTGGAAACAAATGGGTTTTTATCATCGGAAACAGAATTAGCCCTCGACGTCTGAACAACTTTTTTTGAAAAAATCCCTAAGCCGCGCGGTCACAATTTCAGCAAAAATCTGACGTTCTGCAATTCACTCAAAAATGGTGCCAAGCTGTTGCAAACGATCCCCTGAAAGGTTTTTCGGTGGAAACAGATGGGTTTTTATCATCGGAAACAGAATTAGCCCTCGACGTCTGAACAACTTTCTTTGAAAAAATCCCTAAGCCGCGTGGTCACAATTACAGCAAAAATCTGACGTTCTGCAATTCACTAAAAAATGGTGCCAAGCTGTTGCAAAATATCCCCTGAAAGGTTTTTCGGTGGAAACAGATGGGTTTTTATCATCGGAAACAGAATTAGCCCTCGACGTCTGAACAACTTTTTTTGAAAAAATCCCTAAGCCGCGCGGTCACAATTTCAGCAAAAATCTGACGTTCTGCAATTCACTAAAAAATGGTGCCAAGCTGTTGCAAAATATCCCCTGAAAGGTTTTTCGGTGGAAACAGATGGGTTTTTATCATCGGAAACAGAATTAGCCCTCGACGTCTGAACAACTTTTTTTGAAAAAATCCCTAAGCCGCGCGGTCACAATTTCAGCAAAAATCTGACGTTCTGCAATTCACTCAAAAATGGTGCCAAGCTGTTGCAAACGATCCCCTGAAAGGTTTTTCGGTGGAAACAGATGGGTTTTTATCATCGGAAACAGAATTAGCCCTCGACGTCTGAACAACTTTCTTTGAAAAAATCCCTAAGCCGCGCGGTCACAATTTCAGCAAAAATCTGACGTTCTGCAATTCACTCAAAAATGGTGCCAACCTGTTGCAAACGATCCCCTGAAAGGTTTTTCGGTGGAAACAGATAGGTTTTTATCATCGGAAACAGAATTAGCCCTCGACGTCTGAACAACTTTTTTTGAAAAAATCCCTAAGCCGCGTGGTCACAATTTCAGCAAAAATCTGACGTTCTGCAATTCACTCAAAAATGGTGCCAAGCTGTTGCAAAATATCCCCTGGAAGGTTTTTCGGTGGAAACAGATGGGTTTTTATCATCGGAAAACAGAATTAGCCCTCGACGTCTGAACAACTTTTTTTGAAAAAATCCCTAAGCCGCGCGGTCACAAATTCAGCAAAAATCTGACGTTCTGCAATTCACTAAAAAATGGTGCCAAGCTGTTGCAAACGATCCGCTGAAAGGTTTTTCGGTGGAAACAGATGGGTTTTTATCATCGGAAACAGAATTAGCCCTCGACGTCTGAACAACCTTTTTTGAAAAAATCCCTAAGCCGCGCGGTCACAATTTCAGCAAAAATCTGACGTTCTGCAATTCACTCAAAAATGGTGCCAAGCTGTTTCAAACGATCCCCTGAAAGGTTTTTCGGTGGAAACAGATAGGTTTTTATCATCGGAAACAGAATTAGCCCTCGACGTCTGAACACCTTTTTTGAAAAAATCCCTAAGCCGCGCGGTCACAATTTCAGCAAAAATCTGACGTTCTGCAATTCACTCAAAAATGGTGCCAAGCTGCTGCAAACGATCCCCTGAAAGGTTTTTCGGTGGAAACAGATGGGTTTTTATCATCGGAAACAGAATTAGCCCTCGACGTCTGAACAACTTTTTTTGAAAAACTCCCTAAGCCGCGCGGTCACAATTTCAGCAAAAAATCTGACGTTCTGCAATTCACTCAAAAATGGTTGCCAAGCTGTTGCAAAATATCCCCTGGAAGGTTTTTCGGTGGAAACAGATGGGTTTTTATCATCGGAAACAGAATTAGCCCTCGACGTCTGAACAACTTTTTTTGAAAAACTCCCTAAGCCGCGCGGTCACAATTTCAGCAAAAATCTGACGTTCTG
>NW_028149237.1:0-14814 GCF_964270895.1 Podarcis filfolensis | reverse complement strand
GGCGGAACAACAAAAGGGGCGGTGGAATTAACTGCCCAAGTGTGTTTTTGTTCTCTTCCATCAACACATTTCCCGTGTTGTCCCTTTCTTCAGAGGGAAAATTATATAAAACAAAGAAAACACTCTAAAGGAGCTCTTCGTGTTCAAGCTACTTATTTGTTGGGCATACGGCGGCATCGTCAAAGTGATGTTTTCTTTTTTCCAAACCTTTGTGCTTTTCTCCTCTGGTTCAGCGCAGGCAGAGCTTTCCTGCTCACTGAGTCAGAAAACTGGGTAATCAAACCTGGAGTCTTGCCCTGAAGCACTAACCAATACCTGATACTTTAAGCACATTCGTTTCCCAATAACAGCGCCCAGTGATGAGGTCTCTCACTGGGAGCATCGGTTTACCCCCTGAAGCAAAGGGGCTTGATTGCCTTCATTATCGAACTTTGGCGAACTGCAAAAACATTGTGCCTGGCCACCAATGAACCCAGCCCTCCTTTCAAGCCAAATCATCCTCGTTTTGTCTTGAAAGCTGAGTTGTATTGGCTTTCGAGGTGGAGATAACAGACACTCAAATGGGCAGCATCGTGCAATGAACTTTTTTAAAAAAATGTTTATTTTGTGGGCGAGGGAGGATTAGCTGTGCTGGAATTCTAAATGGATATTCAACTTGTAAGTTGCATCATTAAATATATATATACCGTATTTTTCGCCCTATAGGACGCACTTTTTCCCCGCCACCCCGCTATTCCCGGACCTGGTCTGGAGGCTGGCGGGGGGGGGGGGAGAAGCAAGCTTGCTTCTCCCCATCGGCAGCCCCACAAGCTTGGGGGACAGCGGGGCAAGCCGCTGCCCCACGGAGGCTAGAGAGGCTGTCCCTGAAGGCAGAAGAGGGAGACGGAGCGCTCCGTCTCCCTCTTCTAGCTTGGGGATGGCTGCGCAAACCTGGGGGGGGGGGGGGAAATAAAAAATTTTCCCTTGATTTCCCCCCCAAAAAACTAGGTGCGTTCTATGGGCCGGTGCATTCTATAGGGCGAAAAATACGGTATATCAACCCACCCTATTCCCTTAATGACATCAAAGCTGGGGGGGGGGGGAACTACTTTGGAAAGAGAGCATCATGCCCAATACTTTTTCTTCTTTTTTTTTGGCTGTGGTGATCTTTGTTTTCGTGTGTGAGTGGGGTGGGTGGGTGTTTTGGATCAGGTTAGCCATATTGATTTGTATGCTGTTTGTGGATTATTGTCATTGTCTTGTTGGGCTGTGTATGTGATAAAGGGGAGCCATACCGGGGTAAAGGCATCTTCTTCTGTTTGTCCCCATGTCAGTTTCAGTTTATTGGTTAGTTTTTCTAGTAGGGCTGTTTCCCATGCTATTTGGTACCATTGGTCCATGCTTACTCCTGACAGGTCTCTCCAGTGTCTGGTTATGGTGTTTCTGGCTGCTGAAAGTAGGTGGGTTATGAGTTCTTTGTGGTGTAAATGGGCATTGTTGTCTTGGAAGATGCTTAGTAGGGCCAATTCTGGGGTGATGTCTAATACTTGCTTAGTTATTTTGCATATTTCTCATGTGGCTGTTGTCCAGAATAGTTGGATTTTGGGGCACTCCCACCACATGTGGAGGTATGTGCCTGTGGAGGTGCACCCTCTCCAGCATTTTGGTGAGGTTCCTGGGTGTTTTAGCGCTAGTTTTCTTGGTGTTAGGTACCACCTGTAGGTGAGTTTCAGAGTGAGTTCTTTTCTTTTCATTGATATGGATTTAAAGGGGGGGTTAGACCACATTCTGGTCCATTGAGTGGGGTTAATCTCATAGCCTATGTCATTCTCCCATTGTTTTTTGATTGCGTCTAGGGGGTTTGTGGGATTTTGGAGTAGTATTTTGTATATTGCAGATACCGTCCCTTTACCATTTCCCTTTGTTGTTAGGAGGTTTTTGAAGGTTGTCAGGGGCTTACACACAGATGTGCTTGGGACAAAGTAGGCTTTGAAATGCTAATATTTAAGAGTTGGTATGTACAGGCAAACAGCCTCCACATGGTAGCACCTGACACCACCCTCCTTCTTTTTAAAAATATTTTTATTAGTTTTTTAACATATCATTTTCAAGAATAATTAAACATACTTTTATATCTTATACAATTTTTTTATGACTTCCATCAATCACATCTGAAAATTTTCCAATCTTTTCACTTTATTTACATTTCTTACTTTCACTATTACATTTAAGTCTCATAACTAATATCTCTCTTCTTTCTCTACTTTGCAAGGTTTCATATATTCCTCCTTACAAAACTTATTGTAGTCCTACTAGCCTAATTTGTTGATTACAGTTGCTCTTCAAATAATTCGTATATTTCTTCCAATCTTCTATAAATCTCTGGTCCCGCAGGTTTCGAATCCTTCCTGCCATTTTATCCAATTCTGCGTAGTCCATTAGTTTTGTCTGCCATTCTTCTTTCGTCGGTATTTCTTCTTGTTTCCATTTCTGGGCTAACAATACTCTTGCCGCTGTTGTTGCATATAGAAACAATTTAACATCTTGTCTGTTAATATCCTCACCTATAATACCAATTAAAAACATTTCTGGTTTTTAAAAAAATATTTCAACATAGGGATGCTGGTGGTGCTGTGGGTTAAACCACAGAGACTAGGACCTGCTGATAAGAAGGTCAGCGGTTCGAATCCCCACGACAGGGTGAGCTCCCGTTGCTTGGTCCCTGCTCCTGCCAACCTAGCAGTTTGAAAACACATCAAAGTGCAAGTAGATAAATAGGTCCCGCTCCGGCGGGAAGGTAAACAGCATTTCCGTGCGTTGCTCTGGTTCGCCAGAAGCGGCTTAGTCATGCTGGCCACATGACCCAGAAGCTGTACACCGGCTCCCTTGGCCAATAAAGCGAGATGAGCGCCACAACCCCAGAGTCGGTCACGACTGGAGCTAATGGTCAGGGGTCCCTTTACCTTTAATACCAAGTAAAAGCGCTTCTGGTTTTTTTTTAAAAAATGTATATTTCAACATCTTTTTCATCTCATTATAAAGCATTTCCGATAAGTTTTTGACACCACCCTCCTTATGGGCACCCCAGTGCCTGAGCTTAGCATCACACACACCCTTTGTTCTTCCAGGACTTTTCCTGAGCTCCCTCCAAGCCCCCCATGTCCTGGGACCTCCTGACTCAGCTCAGGCCACTGCTACACTCAAACTAATGGTAAGGCCGGCCCTGGAAAACATCACGGTTTGAAACCATTGATAATACCTGCTATTCTGGATCTGTTCTTCTGATATCACCTTTCAAAATGGCTTTTGTTACTCTTTGAGAACCGTTACAGGTGAAAAACAGTATGTGATAAGAAATCTCCGTTGGAAAAAAGGAACGCTCCCAGAGATTACAGATCAGCAGATACTCATGTTAGAATATCTACAATTAGCAAAACTGACGGGATCAGTTAGAGGAATATCGAAATGAAAAGCAACTAGAGAACGGATAATATTTAAGAATCACGTAAAACTTTATTGCACAAATAACTCCACATTAGCAGAAATTGTGTGATATTTGGAAAGAAAAAGATCAAAGGAATGTGTACAAAGCAGAAAGAAATGATATTATATAATGTAAACCTGTGTAAAAAAGAATAACGAGAAGGATGGGAAGGACTGTGTCGATGAATACTTTTACTATGGAAATAATTTTGTCTTTTTTTATTCCTTTGTTTCTTATCTTTGCTACTTCTTTATTTTTTTATTTCTTTATACATTTTCTATTTTATATAGTTTTCTTTTTTAAAACCTGCTAAGAGATAGTACATAATGGTTGTATAGACATGCAATTTTTTTAATCAATAAAGAATATTAATAATAATAAAAAAGAAATCTCCAGACATCTCACAGAATTACAGAATCGCAGAGTTGCGAGGGAGCCCCAAGAGTCATCTAGTCTGACCCTCTCCGATGCAGGAATCTCAGCTAAAGCATCCACGACAGAAGGCCATCCAACCTCTGCTGAAAAACCTCCAAGGAAGGAGAACTTCTCCAGCGAAGCTTCTGTGCATCACAGTCGCTTCTGAGGGGAATGTCCCTCTGAGGCCCTCCTTCGTTTGCCTCTTCCTCAAGAGGTCCAGAAGGTGGCGACACAAGAACGGGGCCTTCTCTGCAGTGGCTCCCTGTCTGTGGAATCCTCTCCCAAGGGAAGTTCGTCTGGCGCCTTCATTATACACCTTTAGGTGCCAGGCAAAAAGGTTCTTTTTTAACCAGGACTTTGGTTGATCTTACTGACATCCAACACCCTTTTAGAATATGCCTTGGGGGTGTTTATTGGGTTATTGCTTTTGGTTTGCTTTTATATGTTGTGGTCTTCTTGTGAAACGCCGTGAGACCTCCAGGTATAGGGCGGTGTATAAGTTGAATAAATAATAATAATAATAATAATAATAATAATAATAATAGAGGCAATGTTCACCTCACACAAGAGAGTGATAAAAGCTGCTGAACTTTGCAGTTGGTCTCTGAATATCAAGGAAAAGTTCTGGTGGCTAAACTACAGAAATTGTAGGAGTGACGTCACATGCACAAGGCCAGCCAGTATATGGACACTGGCATCAGTTCCTTGGGATGCGGGTGGCGCTGTGGGTTAAACCACAGAGCCTAGGACTTGCTGATCAGAAGGTCAGCGGTTCGAATCCCCGCGACAGGGTGAGCTCCCGTTGCTCGGTCCCTGCTCCTGCCGACCTACCAGTTCGAAAGTGCGTCAAAAGTGCAAGTAGATAAATAGGTACCGCTCCGGCGGGAAGGTAAACGGCGTTTCAGTGCGCTGCTCTGGTTCGCCAGAAGTGGCTTAGTCATGCTGGTCACATGATCCGGAAGCTGTACGCCGGCTCCCTCGGCCAATAAAGTGAAATGAGTGCCGCAACCCCAGAGTCGGCCACGACTGGACCTAAGGGTCAGGGGTCCCTTTACCTTTTATCAGTTCCTTGATAAGTGAGTTGAGAAAGTCCATCCGTCAAGAATGAGGAAATGGCCTTTGCCATTTTGGTTGCCCGCTGCGCCCTGGGGCTATAATTTGCCAAGTAATTTCCCATGAACATCTGCCAATGCACTGTGTGGTAAGCAACAGTTAGCGAGCTAGGGATGTTCAACCATACTGGCACATCCCAGTCTACGAGAGGAGCATTTTCCTCCTCCTCCTCTTCTCTTTCAGTGCTCCTCGCATCTAAAATGAGCTTGTGGTAAATCCTGTCAACTCAACACCTGACAAAAGCGCTTCGACGTCAGATGTAAAGAATGCCACCTACGGCTTAATGTCTGGCTTTAGAAAATACAACTGAAAGAGAGAGAGAGAGAGAGTCAGAGCGGGGATGGGGGGGAGAGACTATCAAACCACTCCCGAACATTGCAAACAATGAGTCCTTTTGTCTTCCTCAAGCCCAGTTAAGTCAACCGAGTGGAAATGCTACTTCCATCCTTAATCGACAAATGAAATTAAAGTTGTTGAAAGATGCCTGTGAAACCAGGAAGGCCTCGCTTCTTGCTGAGAGCAGAAGAAAAGCTGAAACCCACCAAATATTTTAGCAGCTTTATTAAATTTCCAATTATATCTGGGATCGTTGCTAAGCGCATGCTTGCAGACGCACCGCGAGCATGAGACGCGCAGGTTGGCTCGCAGGAGGGAGATTTAGAGGTTTAAAGGTTTCTTCGGCGCAAAGAAAAAGAAAAAGAGAAAGGAGTGTTAATGAAGGAGGCTTGACAATCCGTGACGTTTGTGCGGAGCCAAGGAAGTCAGAGCGGCGTTTCCATGTGGTTGGAGGAGGAGATCCCAGGTCCCCAGCAGCGGAAAGAGATGACAGAACTGGAAGGGACATTGCAGTCTGCAGCAGGAGGGAGTCACATATACACCAGGCAAGCAAGGGGCCCTTTAGCTATCTTTGGTACCAAGGTCTGCCTGCAATCTCCTTTCAACCAAGAAGGGGAGAATGAATAATAATAATAATAATAATAATAATAATAATAATTTATACCCCACCCATCTGGCTGAGTTTCCCCAGCCAGCTCCCAATCGAGTGTTAAAAACAATACAGCATTAAATATTAAAAACTTCCCTAAACAGGGCTGCCTTCAGATGTCTTTTAAAGATAGGATAGCTGCTTATTTCCTTCACATCTGAAGGGAGGGCGTTCCACAGGGTGGGTGCCACTACCGAGAAGGCCCTCTGTCTGGTTCCCTGTGACCTCACTTCTCACAATGAGGGAACCGCCAGAAGGCCCTTGGCGCTGGATCTCAGTGTCCAGGCAGAATGGTGGGGGTGGAGATGCTCCTTCAGGTATACTGGACCGAGGCCATTTAGGGCTTTAAAGGTCAGCACCAACATTTTGAATTGTGCTTGGAAATGTACTGGGAGCCAATGCAGATCTCTCAGGACCAGTGTTATGTGATCCCAGCAGCCACGTGGGGTGTAATGTTCCACGTGGCAAAGGTTATCGCTTAAGCAGTGAATCTTCAGAGCGCTGGCTTGTTGTCATGAGAAACTGGGACAGAGTTGGTTTGGGGCAGGTGGGACAGAGGACTGAGACAAAAAGGGAAAAGCAGATTCTGATAACAACAGCAGCAAGGATTCTTTATGCACAAAAATGGAAGGAATAAAAAGTTTCTGCCAAAGAAGAATGGATAAACAAGGTGATGGGCTGTGCAGAATTGGCAAGGTTAGAGAACCTAAACCTGATAGTTTTGTGGAAGGGTGGAAGGATCCTGGTTTCACAGGCATCTTTCAACCACTTTAATTTCATCTGTCGATTAAGGATGGAAGTAGCATTTCCACTCGGTTGACTCACTGAGCTTGAGGAAGACAAAAGGACTCGTTCGGATGGCTTAAAGGAAGAACTACAGTATGATGAATTTGCAAGCAGGCATTGAACTATGATCAGCAGAAGGAATTAGAGATTATTGTAATGGTGTAACAGACAGAGGGACGCGGGTGGCACTGTGGTCTAAACCACTGAACCTCTTGGGCTTGCGATTCAGAAGGTCGGCGGTTCGAATCCCCGCGATGGGGTGAGCTCCCGGTGCTCGGTCCCTGCTCCTGCCAACCTAGCAGTTCGAAAGCACCTCAAAGTGCAAGTAGATAAATAGGTACCGCTCCGGCGGGAAGGTAAATGGCGTTTCCGTGCGCTGCTCTGGTTCGCCAGAAGCGGCTTAGTCATGCTGGCCACATGACCCGGAAGCTGTACGCTGGCTCCCTTGGCCACTAAAGCGAGATGAGCGCCACAACCCCAGAGTCGGCCATGACTGGACCTAATGGTCAGGGGTCCCTTTACCTTTACCTTATATGCTATATGGTAATTGATGGACCTAATAGGTATCTAAAGCCATTTGCACACATTGCCATGCAACCTGTCCATGCAGAATGTAGGCACCCTTTATATAAAAACTACACAACACAAAACACTGTTGCTGCATGTAGGTTTTATTTTATTTGTTTTTTTATCTTATATTTTGGAAATGTACATCCAGGTTTTTTCCCCTTTAGATTTTTGGAGGGGCCCCAAGAGAGTGGGGCCCTGAGCTATAGCTTGTTTAGCTTATACGTAAATCCGGCACTGGACATAGCCATGGGGGCCTTATAGCCATTGGTAGGCCTGTCCAGAAGGAGCCATCGCAGGTAAGAGAAACTGACTGCTCTGGCAGTCCAAGTTGACTTCAGCACTGCTGGACAGGACAGCATCCCCACCAGCACAACTGAGAGCAGCAGGGAGAGGACACACAAAGCTCTGCTTCTCAGGAGAATCATTGCAGAGGCGGCAGAGGCTGTTCCCATTACCCCAGTGCCACCCCAGCTGCCTCACTCTGCTTAATGCAGGGGTTTAAGTTTAAGATCTTAAACCAAGACTTATACAACAGAAAATGCTATTTAGAATCTATTGAACTCCCTTTAAAAAGGTAAAGGACCCCTGACCATTAGGTCCAGTCGCAAACGACTCTGGGGTTGCAGCGCTCATCTTGCTTTACTGGCCGAGGGAGTACAGCTTCCAGGTCATGTGGCCAGCATGACTAAGCCGCTTCTGGCGAACCAGAGCAGCGCATGGAAACGCCGTTTACCTTCCCGCCGGAGTGGTACCTATTTATCTACTTGCACTTTGACGTGCTTTCGAACTGCTAGGTTGGCAGGAGCAGGGACCAAGCAACAGGAGCTCACCCTGTCGCGGGGATTCGAACCGCTGACCTTCTGATCGGCAAGCCCTAGGCTCTGTGGTTTAGACCACAGCGCCACCTGTATAAGGTGTATAAAAAGTTGTAAAAGGTTTGTATAAAAAGGGACTATTTGGTGTAGCTCTTTGTCGGAGATGTAATATGGACAATGCTTCTTGCAAACATGTTTTTACTGTGTTCTACACTACATGAACAGGACACCGTGGGGGAGATTAAGTTTTTCAGAGGTAAATATGCTCTTGAACTATATACCCATTGTATGGAAATTGACAGCAAGGCAGTGAAAATGGATTCTGTGTGCTGAGGCTGAAACTGATGAACTGGAAGAATAGAGAGATGATTCCCCTTCATTGATGGCTTGACAACATGACAACATTGGCAACAGCTTATAGACACAGACTTTCTTTGGATAAGTGCAATGATATTTGGAATGAGTTTACACAGAATATATTAGGTTATTGGCAATTATATGTGTATTATTAGGATAATCAGAATATACACATGTATGGTAAGGGGGGAGTCCCCCCCCCTTTGTCATTCTCACTCACTTTTTTTTCTTTCGTTCTCTCTCTCCCACCCCCACCCCTCTTTTTATGAATGGAATTCGCTTAATGAAATATTAACACTTAATGCAACAGTGACGAACCTCATTCCTAGCAGCTGAATTCAGCCTCCTGGGCCTCTGAGCCCGGACCCTGGGACTCTCCCCAGCCAAACCCCTTCTCCACAGGCCACAACAACCCTGTGAGGTAGGTCAGGTTAGGATGTGGCCATTGTTGACCCTCCCTGGTCTTTCAGTAGCTTTAGATACCATCGGCAATTGTATCCTCCTGGAGTGGCTCTGTGGATTGGGAATTCGAGGTACATGGTTTGATTGATTGTCTCATGGTTTATTCATCATCATCATCAAACCTGTTATTGGCATCACATACAAGAAGAAGAAGAAGAAGAGTTTGGATTTGATATCCCGCCTTTCACTCCCTTTAAGGAGTCTCAAAGCGGCTAACATTCTCCTTTCCCTTCCTCCCCCACAACAAACACTCTGTGAGGTGAGTGAGGCTGAGAGACTTCAGAGAAGTGTGACTGGCCCAAGGTCACCCAGCAGCTGCAGGTGGAGGAGCGGAGATGCGAACCCGGTTCCCCAGATTACGAGACTACCGCTCTTAACCACTACACCACACTGGCTCTCATCCATAGCAAATCAGTACAGAATTCCCGCCTTCCCAGTGACACAAAACATTTGTGAAATGAAAGAGGCAAAGCTGTCTAACATTAACTCACGGTTTATTGGCTGCTGTCCATGGTTAAGCTGTGGTCCAAAGCCATGGTTTGTGGCTGGCTAAGGAACCTTTGGTTTGTTCCCACAATGGCTTGGCATTCTGGGTAAGCTCAGGGTCCTTTGTGAATGATCCCCAACTCAAATCTCACTTCCGTCACGAACTCGGCAGGTAGCCTTAGGTTAGCCTTTGTTATCTCTCAGCCTCAGTTATCCCCACCCCATCTGTAACATGGGAATAATAAGGAACACGTAATTTCTTTCAAAAGAACTGAAAGTGGTACTTTGCATGAATGTACACTGCAGTCTTGCTGTGACTTTCAGGAAAGTAGAAATCGCTGGTTTTTGAATTGCACAAAACTTTGACTAAATAGAGGCAAAAGGAGAATGAGTGCACACAAACATTTCTTTCAAAGCACCTTCAGCTCTATGAGGGAGAAGCTATCTCCAGGCTAATGCAGACTGACCTTACAGGGCTATTGTGTCATTCTTGTCTCAGTCTTCAGGCAACGCGGATGAACAAACTAAACGCCTGTATTCTAAAGAGACAGTGAGGTGCAGTGGTTAGGTTAGGCCAAGGACCCTCATACCTACGGGACCGCCTCTCCTGGTATGTCCCACGGAGGACCTTACGGTCTTCAAATAAAAACATCTTGGAGATCCCAGGCCACAGGGAGGTTAGGCTGGCCTCAACCAGAGCCAGGGCTTTTTGGGCTGTGGCCCGGATCTGGTGGAACGCTTTGTCACAAGAGACTAGGGCCCTGTAAGACTAGACATCTTTCCGCATGGCCTGCAAGACAGAGCTGTTTCAACAGGCCTTTGGCAATCCTCTAGCCCAATGGTTGCCATTAATTTGATTCTGAATTGGTTTTAAAATGTATTTCAATTAATTGACTGTGATTTTATGTAAGTTGTGCTATTTTTACTGTTGTTAGCCGCTCTGAGCCCGGCTTTGGCTGGGGAGAGCAGGATATAAATAAAATTTTATTATTAAAAAGATTCAGATTCACACTCAGCCTTGTTGCTCGCTACGCTGAGCTCGGGCCAGTCACAACATCCCAACCTAACCCACCTCACAGGGTTGTTGTGAGGATAAAATGGGGAGTGGAAGAACCATGTACATGCCACCCTCTGCCTTTGGGCCTGGGAGACCAGGGTTCGAAACCCTACTCAGCCACAAAGGACTGACCTTGGCCAGTTGCGCTCACTCAGCCCAACCTATCCCACACAATCATTGTGTGGATCAGATGAAGAGGGGAAGACCCATGTATTCCACCTTGGTGGAAGAAGAAGAAGAAGAAGAAGAAGAAGAAGAAGAAGAAGAAGAAGAAGAAGAAGAAGAAGAAGAGTAGTAGTAGTAGTAGTAGTAGTAGTAGTTTGGATTTGATATCCCGCTTTATCACTACCCAAAGGAGTCTCAAAGCGGCTAACATTCTCCTTTCCCTTCCTCCCCCACAACAAATACTCTGTGAGGTGAGTGGGGCTGAGAGACTTCAGAGAAGTGTGACTAGCCCAAGGTCACCCAGCAGCTGCATGTGGAGGAGCGGGGAAGCGAACCCGGTTCACCAGATTGCAAGACTACCACTCTTAACCACTACACCACACTGGCGAAAGGAGGAGAAAGGTGGCATATCATATAATAGAATCCTAGTTGGAAGGGACCCCAAGGGTCATCAAGTCCAACCCCCAACAATCCAGGAATCCTGCCCACAGCCGTCTCTGGGTGGGCTTGAACCACCAACCTTCTGCTTAGCAGCCAGATGCACCGACCCACTGAGCAGAAAAAACTTTCTGACAGTAAGAGTTGGAGGGTAGGACTCGAACCCATGGCTTCAAGTTACAGGAAAGGAGATTCCAGCAAAACTTCAGGAAGAACTTTCTGACAGTAAGAGCTGTTCGACAGTGGAAGAGTCTCCCATGAGAGGTGGTGGACTCTCCTTCCTTGGAGGTTTCTAAGCAGAGGTTGGAGGGCCACCTGTCATGGATGCTTTAGCTGAAATTCCTGCACTGCAGCGGGTTGGGCTGGATGACCCCCTGGGATCCTTTGCAACTCTACGATTCTATGAGCCATGATGGGCTGGAGGACAGCAACCATTAAATAGAACAGCAACAATTAAAATAAAAGAAATAATAACTTGGGGAAAAGCAGGGGGAATAACTGCAGTCATAAACGCATAAAATCTAAATGCCAAGTTTCATTACTCGTATATCTAGTTGGGTCAGGGCCAGATTTAGGTTGGATGAGGCCCTAAGCTACTGAAGGTATTGGGGCCCTTTATATGTCCAGCTGTCCTTTGTCAACAACAAATCGTCGCTTTTTTGTGTTGAATATATGCTATATGGTAATTTATGGACCTAATACAGTGATGGCCAAACTTGGCCCTCCAGCTGTTTTGGCACTACAGCTCCCATCATCCCTAGCTAACAGGACCAGTGGTCAGGGATGATGGGAATTGTAGTCCCAAAACAGCTGGAGGGCCAAGTTTGGCCATCACTGACCTAATAAGTATGTATCTCAAGCCATTTGCGCATGTTGCCATGCGACCAGTCCATGCAGACTGTAGGCACCCTTTATATAAAAATGAGCAAACCAGTGATATTTGAGGGAGCAGGCTAGCAGGCGGGGCCCATGACTTACATCATAGGAACCTACACGACACAATAAACACTGTTGCTGTACGTAGGTTTTATTTTTTTATCTTATATTTTGGAAATGTACATCCAGTTTTTTTCCTTTAAATTTTTGGGGAGCCCCTAAGAGAGGAGCCCTGAGCTATAGCTTGTTTTAGCCTATACGTAAGCACTACTGCCAACCTAGCAGTTTGAAAGCACGTCAGAGTGCAAGTAGATAAAGAGGTACCACTCTGACAGGAAGGTAAACAGCGTTTCCGTGCGCTGCTCTGGTTCCACATGACCCGGAAGCTGTACGCCGGCTCCCTCGGCCAATAAAGCGAGATGAGCGCCGCAATCCCAGAGTCGTCTGCGACTGGACCTAACGGTCAGGGATCCCTTTACCTTTAAACAAGCTATAGCTTAGGGCCCCACTCTCTTGGGGGCCCCCCAAAAAAAATTAAAGGGGAATCCCCACGATGGGGTGAGCTCCCGTTGCTCGGTCCCTGCTCCTGCCAACCTAGCAGTTCAAAAGCACGTCAAAGTGCAAGTAGATAAATAGGTACCACTCTGGCGGGAAGGTAAACGGCGTTTCCGTGCGCTGCTCTGGTTCGCCAGAAGCGGCTTAGTCCTGCTGGCCACATGACCCGGAAGCTGTACGCCGGCTCCCTCGGCCAATAAAGTGAGATGAGCGCCACAACCCCAGAGTCGGTCACGACTGGACCTAATGGTCAGGGGTCCCTTTACCTTTAAATCCAGCACTGAGTTGGGTATTTGATAAAAACCAAGGAACTACCGGGGTGTCTCTGTGTGTGGATTGACATTTCTGCTTCCCCTCTCCTTCCTGGGTCTTTAAAAGGTGGCCTATTTCCTTTCCCCCCTTCTCACCATTAGAAAAAGAAAAAGAAAAGTCGGGCGAAGAAGAAGAGGAAGGAGATGCAAGGGCTCGTTCTAGTGTGTCAATTAAATCCAACCATTTAGCAACCTGCATCTGTAAACAGAGGAGAGCGCGCCTCTAAAGGCGTCTCCAGCGTGCCGACGAGGAGAAGGGAAGTTTTAAATCTGACGCCCGCATTCTGAAACACATTCCAAAATGTAAATACGCACACGCAAGCATGCGGCTACATATTTTGAAGGAAACAATTGCAAGGCTGCCTCTGTCAAAGATGCCCCCCCCTTTTTTTTGCAAACGGAGAGAGATGCTCCCCAGGTCTTCTCTGGCCTGCCCTCTGCTGGAGAGAAGCCGCAAGCGCAGGCCACGCTGCCTCCAATTAAAATTTGGCAACTTCCGCTCGCATCTGCTTTAGGAATCCAAAGCGTGAAATTTGGAGTAGCAGGTTTAATATTTGATCCAGCCAAAAAATTTTTGCTACAAGGACTTACCTATGGTAGGGGGGTTTTGTGGGGGGGCGAGGGGGGGAGTTATTATTCTTGGTTCTCTGCGGTTTTTTTTGTTTTTTTGCTTTTTGTTCCCTTGCCACCCAGCCTGTCCAAACTAAAAAAATAAAATAAAATCTGTCACCAAAGTAAATACGTGGCAGGCATAATTTCATGGCTGTGCAAAAATTTGTTTAATTTCCCATCCGGTACAAATAATTACTTAGCATAATACCACTTAAAATGTGGGCTCTTATCAGGAAAACGCTGATGGCACATTAGAAAAAAAAGAGAGAAAAGAAACAAAAAATATATAACTTGAGAAATAATTATGGTATCTTGGCAGGGTGGAGGGGGTGAGGTTTGCACTGATCTCCTACAGCGAGGGTCAACCTGACAGCGGTAATATGCAGCTAGCACGGCGGCCCAGGTTTGATCAAAACATTATTGGAGTCATAGAATTGTAGATAGTTGGAAGGGACCACCAAAGGCCATTTAGTCCAACCCTCTGCAGTGCAGGAATCACAGCTAGATGGCCATCCAGTTTCTGTTTAGGAAACTCCAGCGGAGGAGAGTCCACCACCTTCCAAGGTGATCCGTTCCACTGTCAAACTGCTCTTGCTGTCAGAAAGATCTTCCTAATCTCTTTTCTTGTCATTTGAATCCTTTGATTCAGGTCCTACTCTCTGCAGCAGTTGAAAACAAGCTTGCTCCATCACCCGTGCTCTTCAGATATTTGAAGACAGCTATCACAGCTCCTCTTTTCCAGGCTAAACATACCCAGCTCCCTCAACCATTCCTCATATGGCTTGGTTTCCAGACCCTTGATCATCCTGGTCGCCCTCCTCTGCACATGTTCCAGCTTGTCAGCATCCTTCTTAAATTGTGGCACCCAGAACTGGACACAGCATTCCAGGTGTGGTCTGACCAAGGCAGAATAAAAAGGTAAAGGTACCCCTGACCATTAGGTCCAGTCGCGGACGACTCTGGGGTTGCGGTGCTCATCTCGCTTTATTGGCCAAGGGAGCCGGCGTACAGCTTCTGGGTCATGTGGCCAGCATGACTAAGCCGCTTCTGGCAAACCAGAGCAGCGCATGGAAACGCCGTTTACCTTCCCGCCGGAGCAGTACCTATTTATCTACTTTGACGTGCTTTCGAACTGCAAGGTTGGCAGGAGCAGGGACCAAGCAACGGGAGCTCACTCCGTCGTGGGGATTCGAACAGCCAACCTTCTGAGCGGCAAGCCCTAGGCTCTGTGGTTTAGACCACAGCGCCACCCACGTGGAGGAATAGAGTCAGTGGCGTAGCGTGGGGGGTGCAGGGGGGGCCGGCCGCACCGGGCGCAACATCTGGGGTTAGGGCAAATCCACGGG
>NW_028149238.1:0-14875 GCF_964270895.1 Podarcis filfolensis | reverse complement strand
GAATTGGAGAATTTCAGATTTTTGCTGAAATTGTGACCCCGGGGCTTAGAAATTTTTTTTTTCCCCACAGGTTTTTGTCTTCAAGGGCTGATTTCTCAGCGTATGACAAAAAGGCATCTGTTTCCACCGCCAAACCTTTCAGGGGCGAATTTGCAACAGTTTGGCACCATTTTTGAGAGAATTGGAGAATTTCAGATTTTTTGCTGAAATTGTGACCCCGGGGCTTAGAAAAAATTTTTTCCACAGCTTTTGTCTTTGAGGGTTGATTTCATTTCCTATGATAAATAGGCTTCTGTTTCCACCGCCAAACATTTCAGGGGAGAATTTGCAACAGTTTGGCACCATTTTTGAGAGAATTGGAGAATTTCAGATTTTTGCTGAAATTGTGACCCCGGGGCTTAGAAATTTTTTTTTTCCCCACAGGTTTTGTCTTCAAGGGCTGATTTCTCGGCGTATGACAAAAAGGCATCTGTTTCCACCGCCAAACCTTTCAGGGGCGAATTTGCAACAGTTTGGCACCATTTTTGAGAGAATTGGAGAATTTCAGATTTTTGCTGAAATTGTGACCCCGGGGCTTAGAAAATTTTTTTTTCCACAGCTTTTGTCTTTGAGGGTTGATTTCATTTCCTATGATAAATAGGCTTCTGTTTCCACCGCCAAACCTTTCAGGGGAGAATTTGCAAGAGTTTTGGCACCATTTTTGAGAGAATTGGAGAATTTCAGATTTTTTGCTGAAATTGTGACCCCGGGGCTTAGAAAATTTTTTTTTTCACACATTTTGTCTTCGAGGGCTGATTTCATTTCCTATCATAAAAAAGCCTTCTGTTTCCACCGCCAAACCTTTCAGGGGAGAATTTGCAACAGTTTTGGAACCATTTTTGAGAGAATTGGAGAATTTCAGATTTTTGCTGAAATTGTGACCCCGGGGCTTAGAATTTTTTTTTTTTCACAGGTTTTTGTCTTTGAGGGTTGATATCATTTTCCTATGATAAATAGGCTTCTGTTTTCCACCGCCAAACCTTTCAGGGGAGAATTTGCAAGAGTTTGGCACCATTTTTGAGAGTATTGGAGAATTTCAGATTTTTGCTGAAATTGTCACCCTGGGGCTTAGAAAATTTTTTTTTTTCACACGTTTTGTCTTCGATGGCTGATTTCATTTCCTATCATAAAAAGCCTTCTGTTTTCATCGCCAAACCTTTCAGGGGAGAATTTGCAAACAGTTTGGCACCATTTTTGAGAGAACTGGAGAATTTCAGATTTTTTGCTGAAATTGTGACCCCGGGGCTTAGAAAATTTTTTTTCCACAGCTTTTGTCTTTGAGGGTTGATTTCATTTCCTATGATAAAAAGGCTTCTGTTTCCACCGCCAAACCTTTCAGGGGATAATTTGCAACAGTTTTGGCACCATTTTTTGAGAGAACTGGAGAATTTCAGATTTTTGCTGAAATTGTGACCCCGGGGCTTAGAAATTTTTTTTTCCACAGGTTTTTGTCTTTGAGGGTTGATTTTCATTTCCTATGATAAATAGGCTTCTGTTTCCACCGCCAAACCTTTCAGGGGAGAATTTGCAAGAGTTTGGCAACATTTTTGAGAGAATTGGAGAATTTCAGATTTTTGCTGAAATTGTGACCCCGGGGCTTAGAAAATTTTTTTTCCCAAAGGTTTTTGTCTTCAAGGGCTGATTTCTTGGCGTATGACAAAAAGGCTTCTGTTTCCACCGCCAAACCTTTCAGCGGATAATTTTGCAGCAGTTTGGCACCATTTTTTGAGAGAATTGGAGAATTTCAGATTTTTTGCTGAAATTGTGACCCCGGGGCTTAGAAAAAATTTTTTTTCACACGTTTTGTCTTCGAGGGTTGATTTCATTTCCTATGATAAATAGGCTTCTGTTTTCCACCGCCAAACCTTTCAGGGGCGAATTTGCAACAGTTTGGCACCATTTTTGAGAGAATTGGAGAATTTCAGATTTTTTGCTGAAATTGTGACCCCGGGGCTTAGAAAATTTTTTTTTCCACAGCTTTTGTCTTCGAGGGCTGATTTCATTTCCTATCATAAAAAGCCTTCTGTTTCCCACCGCCAAACCTTTCAGGGGAGAATTTGCAACAGTTTTGGCACCATTTTTGAGAGAATTGGAGAATTTCAGATTTTTGCTGAAATTGTGACCCCGGGGCTTAGAAAAAATTTTTTTCACAGCTTTTGTCTTTGAGGGTTGATTTCATTTCCTATGATAAAAAGGCTTCTGTTTCCACCGCCAAACCTTTCAGGGGAGAATTTGCAAGAGTTTGGCAGCACCATTTTTGAGAGAATTGGAGAATTTCAGATTTTTGCTGAAATTGTGACCCCGGGGCTTAGAAAATTTTTTTTTCACACATTTTGTCTTCGAGGGCTGATTTCATTTCCTATGATAAATAGGCTTCTGTTTCCACCGCCAAACCTTTCAGGGGATAATTTGCAACAGTTTGGCACCATTTTTGAGAGAACTGGAGAATTTCAGATTTTTGCTGAAATTGTGACCCTGGGGCTTAGAAATTTTTTTTTCCACAGCTTTTGTCTTTGAGGGTTGATTTCATTTCCTATGATAAATAGGCTTCTGTTTCCACCGCCAAACCTTTCAGGGGAGAATTTGCAACAGTTTGGCACCATTTTTGAGAGAATTGGAGAATTTCAGATTTTTGCTGAAATTGTGACCCCGGGGCTTAGAAATTTTTTTTTTCACAGGTTTTGTCTTCAAGGGCTGATTTCTTGGCGTATGACAAAAAGGCTTCTGTTTCCACCGCCAAACCTTTCAGGGGAGAATTTGCAACAGTTTGGAACCATTTTTGAGAGAATTGGAGAATTTCAGATTTTTGCTGAAATTGTGACCCCGGGGCTTAGAAAAAATTTTTTTCACACGTTTTGTCTTTGATGGTTGTTTTCATTTCCTATGATAAATAGGCTTCTGTTTCCACCGCCAAACCTTTCAGGGGAGAATTTGCAACTGTTTGGCACCATTTTTGAGAGAATTCGAGAATTTCAGATTTTTGCTGAAATTGTGACCCCGGGGCTTAGAAAAATTTTTTTCCACAGCTTTTGTCTTTGAGGGTTGATTTCATTTCCTACGATAAATAGGCTTCTGTTTCCACCGCCAAACCTTTCAGGGGAGAATTTGCAAGAGTTTGGCACCATTTTTGAGAGAATTGGAGAATTTCAGATTTTTGCTGAAATTGTGACCCCGGGGCTTAGAAAATTTTTTTTTCACACATTTTGTCTTCGAAGGCTGATTTCATTTCCTATCATAAAAAGCCTTCTGTTTCCACCGCCAAACCTTTCAGGGGAGAATTTGCAACAGTTTGGCACCATTTTTGAGAGAATTGGAGAATTTCAGATTTTTGCTGAAATTGTGACCCCGGGGCTTAGAAAACTTTTTTTTCACAGGTTTTGTCTTCGAGGGCTGATTTCTTGACGTATGACAAAAAGGCTTCTGTTTCCACCGCCAAACCTTTCAGGGGAGAATTTGCAACAGTTTGGCACCATTTTTGAGAGAATTGGAGAATTTAAGATTTTTGCTGAAATTGTGACCCTGGGGCTTAGAAATTTTTTTTCCACAGCTTTTGTCTTTGAGGGTTGATTTCATTTCCTATGATAAATAGGCTTCTGTTTCCACCGCCAAACCTTTCAGGGGAGAATTTGCAAGAGTTTGGCACCATTTTTGAGAGAATTGGAGAATTTCAGATTTTTGCTGAAATTGTGACCCCGGGGCTTAGAAATTTTTTTTTTCACAGGTTTTGTCTTCGAGGGCTGATTTCATTTCCTATCATAAAAAGGCTTCTGTTTCCACCGCCAAACCTTTCAGGGGAGAATTTGCAACAGTTTGGCACCATTTTTGAGAGAATTGGAGAATTTCAGATTTTTGCTGAAATTGTGACCCCAGGGCTTAGAAAAAATTTTTTTCACACAGCTTTTGTCTTCAAGGGCTGATTTCTTGGCGTATGACAAAAAGGCTTCTGTTTCCACCGCCAAACCTTTCAGGGGAGAATTTGCAACAGTTTGGCACCATTTTTGAGAGAATTGGAGAATTTCAGAGTTTTGCTGAAATTGTGACCCCGGGGCTTAGAAATTTTTTTTTCACAGGTTTTGTCTTCAAGGGCTGATTTCTTGGCGTATGACAAAAAGGCTTCTGTATCCACCGCCAAACCTTTCAGGGGAGAATTTGCAACAGTTTGGCACCATTTTTGAGAGAATTGGAGAATTTCAGATTTTTGCTGAAATTGTGACCCCGGGGCTTAGAAAAAAAATTTTTCACACGTTTTGTCTTTGATGGTTGTTTTCATTTCCTATGATAAATAGGCTTCTGTTTCCACCGCCAAACCTTTCAGGGGAGAATTTGCTAGAGTTTGGCACCATTTTTGAGAGAATTGGAGAATTTCAGATTTTTGCTGAAATTGTGACCCCGGGGCTTAGAAAATTTTTTTTTCACACATTTTGTCTTCGAGGGCTGATTTCATTTCCTATGATAAATAGGCTTCTGTTTCCACCGCCAAACCTTTCAGGGGATAATTTGCAACAGTTTGGCACCATTTTTGAGAGAACTGGAGAATTTCAGATTTTTGCTGAAATTGTGACCCTGGGGCTTAGAAATTTTTTTTCCACCGCTTTTGTCTTTGAGGGTTGATTTCATTTCCTATGATAAATAGGCTTCTGTTTCCACCGCCAAACCTTTCAGGGGAGAATTTGCAACAGTTTGGCACCATTTTTGAGAGAATTGGAGAATTTCAGATTTTTGCTGAAATTGTGACCCCGGGGCTTAGAAAATTTTTTTTTCACACATTTTGTCTTCGAAGGCTGATTTCATTTCCTATCATAAAAAGCCTTCTGTTTCCACCGCCAAACCTTTCAGGGGAGAATTTGCAACAGTTTGGCACCATTTTTGAGAGAATTGGAGAATTTCAGATTTTTGCTGAAATTGTGACCCCGGGGCTTAGAAAACTTTTTTTTCACAGGTTTTGTCTTCGAGGGCTGATTTCTTGGCGTATGACAAAAAGGCTTCTGTTTCCACCGCCAAACCTTTCAGGGGAGAATTTGCAACAGTTTGGCACCATTTTTGAGAGAATTGGAGAATTTAAGATTTTTGCTGAAATTGTGACCCCGGGGCTTAGAAAATTTTTTTTTCACACATTTTGTCTTCAAGGGCTGATTTCATTTCCTATCATAAAAAGCCTTCTGTTTCCACCGCCAAACCTTTCAGGGGAGAATTTGCAACAGTTTGGCACCATTTTTGAGAGAATTGGAGAATTTCAGATTTTTGCTGAAATTGTGACCCCGGGGCTTAGAATTTTTTTTTTCACAGGTTTTGTCTTTGAGAGTTGATATCATTTCCTGTGATAAATAGGCTTCTGTTTCCACCGCCAAACCTTTCAGGGGAGAATTTGCAACAATTTGGCACCATTTTTGAGAGTATTGGAGAATTTCAGATTTTTGCTGAAATTGTGACTCCGGGGCTTAGAAAATTTTTTTTTCACACGTTTTGTCTTCGAGGGCTGATTTCATTTCCTATGATAAAAAGGCTTCTGTTTCCACCGCCAAACCGGAAGCTATAAAACTTCATGCAGACTGGTGGGCGAAAATCCTGGCCGCTACGTTTGATGCCGTAAATAACAGTGGGAAGGTACCAAGAATATGGAAGGAGGCGATTATTGTTCCAATTCATAAAAAGGGCTCGACAGATGATCCGGGAAATTACAGGAATATCAGTTTATTGTCATTAATTGGGAAAATATATGCACGGTTCTTGTTAACTAAGCCTACTAAGTGGGCCGAAGAGAACAACCTGATTGGGCCAGAACAGGCTGGTTTTAGACCGAATCAGTCAGCGGTTGATCATGTCTTAGTTTTATACCACCTTGCCCGGAAATATTCCTCCCCAAATAGAGGCCAACTTTGTGCGGCCTTCATTGATTTAAAGGCCGCTTTTGACAGCATCCCCAGAGGATTACTTTGGGGAAAATTAGCCCGATGGGGAATAGACAAAAGACTTTTGTGGCTAATAACTAAATTGCACGACGGATCGGCCGCCAGGGTGAGAATCACTCCGACGGCGACCTCTCAAATTCAGTAACTATCAATAGAGGTGTTCGTCAAGGATGTATCCTTGCTCCGACCCTTTTTAATCTATTTATAAGTGATATGAGGGTGCCTCTGATAGATTCTCAAGAAACAATCCACGCCCCCCGTCTTGCCCAATATCGTTGCCCCCTTCTACTCTACGCAGACGACGCAGTGATCCTTTCCTTCTCAAGAGTCGGCCTTAGGAGGGCATTAAAAATTTTCGATGTTTACTGCAAATCAAATTTTCTTACAATTAACCATGCTAAGTCCAAAGTCCTAATTTTCTCCAAGAGTCGAAAAACCTATAATTGGAGAATAGACGGAAAAGCTATTGACCAAGTCTTTAAATTTCAGTACTTGGGAGTCCTTCTCCAACACAACATGGGCTGGAAGGTCCATCTTGCATATGTATTAAACAGAGCAAAAGCCCTTTCCTTTGCGCTACTGCGTTTTTTCTTTTCAGATGGGGCTTTCCATATTCCATCAATGTTAAAAGTTTTCAAGGCAAAGGTGATTGCAACAATAGCATATGCAATCCCAATATGGGGGCCCTTTGTTAATCTAACCCATTTGGAGGTAATCCAAAACCAGCTTCTAAGAAGGTTGCTAAAATTACCCAGGTGTGTAAGCAATACTGCTATACGTCTGGAACTAAATGTTACATCTCTAGAAACCACATTATGGAAATGCATCCTTTGTTACTGGTTGGCATTATGGCATAAACTTCCAAATCTCCTCTTGATACAGTATCTCTGGAGAGATGACTTCCCTAGCCCCTGGGCAAAAATACTACATGGGAAACTTGTGTCCCTAGGACTATCTCCATCTGAACTATTAAAATTGGATTTAATTTCTGCCAAGAGAATTATAACTCACAAATTAGAGGAGATGGATTTACAATTTAATATTGCGACAGGTGGTGGCACCTGTTCGCCGATAAACCTTGGCTTAACACCACCTACGAAACTTCCATCTTATTTAACTACCTTATCTGTGGTGACGCACAGGTATGCCTTTATAAAGGCTAGATTCAATGTTTTCCCATCAAACGTGTTGGGTAACAGACTCTCCAAAGGACAGATCTCACTCCTCTGTGACTGTAAAAGTGGATCTATAGAATCGTTATACCATATAATCTTCTGTTGTCCATTACATTCGGCTTCACGGTCCAAGTTTCTGGCCCCATATTTATCGAGAATAGCTGATAGACCTCAGGAAGCCCAAATAATATACTTATTAAACGACGAAGATACAAGTAGATCCCTTGCAGTCGCTAGATACCTGATTAATGTTTTATTTCAAAAGAGGAGAAATGGATCTCTGTATGACTCTGACAGCTTAGCTAAACTTAAGTACCATCAATAAGTGCCAGAACTAAGACGCATACCCCCCAAAATCTGATGGATTTGAATTGCAGTTTACATAGAGGGAGCTTATTGTGTATAGTGTTTACTTAACTGAAGTAAAATTGGTTTTATATGGGTGTTTTAATTTTGGAACTGTTTAAATTGTATTGTTTATGGATAAATTTTGATGTATTGTTTCTGATATGGGCCAATGGCCGCAATAAATCAATCTATCTATCTATCTATCCACCGCCAAACCTTTCAGGGGAGAATTTGCAACAGTTTGGCACAATTTTTGAGAGAACTGGAGAATTTCAGATTTTTGCTGAAATTGTGACCCCGGGGCTTAGAAAATTTTTTTTCCACAGCTTTTGTCTTTGAGGGTTGATTTCATTTCCTATGATAAATAGGCTTCTGTTTCCACCGCCAAACCTTTCAGGGGAGAATTTGCAACAGTTTGGCACCACTTTTGAGAGAACTGGAGAATTTCAGATTTTTGCTGAAATTGTGACCCCGGGGCTTAGAAATTTTTTTTCCCACAGGTTTTGTCTTCAAGGGCTGATTTCTTGGCGTATGACAAAAAGGCTTCTGTTTCCACCGCCAAACCTTTCAGGGGATAATTTGCAGCAGTTTGGCACCATTTTTGAGAGAATTGGAGAATTTCAGATTTTTGCTGAAATTGTGACGCCGGGGCTTAGAAAAAAATTTTTTTCACACGTTTTGTCTTCGAGGACTGATTTCATTTCCTATCATAAAAAGGCTTCTGTTTCCACCGCCAGACCTTTCAGGGGAGAATTTGCAACAGTTTGGCACCATTTTTGAGAGAATTGGAGAATTTCAGATTTTTGCTGAAATTGTGACCCTGGGGCTTAGAAAATTTTTTTTTCACAGGTTTTGTGTTCGAGGGCTGATTTCATTTCCTATGATAAAAAGGCTTCTGTTTCCACCGCCAAACCTTTCAGGGGAGAATTTGCAACAGTTTGGCACCATTTTTGAGAGAATTGGAGAATTTCAGATTTTTGCTGAAATTGTGATCCCGGGGCTTAGAAATTTTTTTTTCCACAGGTTTTGTCTTCGAGGGCTGATTTCATTTCCTATGATAAATAGGCTTCTGTTTCCACCGCCAAACCTTTCAGGGGATAATTTGCAACAGTTTGGCACCATTTTTTAGAGAATTGGCGAATTTCAGATTTTTGCTGAAATTGTGACCCCGGGGCTTAGAAAAAATTTTTTTTTGACACATTTTGTCTTCGAGGGCTGACTTCATTTCCTATGATAAAAAGCCTTCTGTTTTCACCGCCAAACCTTTCAGGGGAGAATTTGCAACAGTTTGGCACCATTTTTGAGAGAATTGGAGAATTTCAGATTTTTGTTGAAATTGTGACCCCGGAGCTTAGAATTTTTTTTTTCACAGGTTTTGTCTTCAAGGGCTGATTTCTTGGCGTATGACAAAAAGGCTTCTGTTTCCACCGCCAAACCTTTCAGGGGAGAATTTGCAACAGTTTGGCACCATTTTTGAGAGAATTGGAGAATTTCAGATTTTTGCTGAAATTGTGACCCCAGGGCTTAGAAATTTTTTTTTTCACAGGTTTTGTCTTCGAGGGCTGATTTCATTTCCTATGATAAAAAGGCTTCTGTTTCCACCGCCAAACCTTTCAGGGGAGAATTTGCAACAGTTTGGCACCATTTTTGAGAGAATTGGAGAATTTCAGATTTTTGCTGAAATTGTGACCCCGGGGCTTAGAAAAAATTTTTTTCACACGTTTTGTCTTCGAGGACTGATTTCATTTCCTATGATAAAAAGGCTTCTGTTTCCACCGCCAAACCTTTCAGGGGAGAATTTGCAACAGTTTGGCACCATTTTTGAGAGAATTGGAGAATTTCAGATTTTTGCTGAAATTGTGACCCCGGGGCTTAGAAAATTTTTCTTCCACAGTTTTTGTCTTTGAGGGTTGATTTCATTTCCTATTATAAAAAGGCTTCTGTTTCCACCGCCAAACCTTTCAGGGGAGAATTTGCAACAGTTTGGCACCATTTTTTGAGAGAATTGGAGAATTTCAGATTTTTGCTGAAATTGTGACCCCGGGGCTTAGAAAATTTTTTTTTCACAGGTTTTGTCTTCGAGGGCTGATTTCATTTCCTATGATAAAAAGGCTTCTGTTTCCACCGCCAAACCTTTCAGGGGAGAATTTGCAACAGTTTGGCACCATTTTTGAGAGAACTGGAGAATTTCAGATTTTTGCTGAAATTGTGACCCCGGGGCTTAGAAATTTTTTTCCCCACAGGTTTTGTCTTCAAGGGCTGATTTCTTGGCGTATGACAAAAAGGCTTCTGTTTCCACCGCCAAACCTTTCAGGGGAGAATTTGCAACAGTTTGGCACCATTTTTGAGAGAATTGGAGAATTTCAGATTTTTGCTGAAATTGTGACCCCGGGGCTTAGAAAATTTTTCTTCCACAGTTTTTGTCTTTGAGGGTTGATTTCATTTCCTATGATAAAAAGGCTTCTGTTTCCACCGCCAAACCTTTCAGGGGAGAATTTGCAACAGTTTGGCACCATTTTGAGAGAATTGGAGAACTTCAGATTTTTGCTGAAATGTGACCCCGGGGCTTAGAAAAAAATTTTTTCACACGTTTTGTTTTCGAGGGCTGATTTCATTTCCTATCATAAAAAGGCTTCTGTTTCCACCGCCAGACCTTTCTGGGGAGAATTTGCAACAGTTTGGCACCATTTTGAGAGAATTGGAGAATTTCAGATTTTGCTGAAATTGTGACCCCGGGGGTTAGAAATTTTTTTTTTTCACAGTTTTGCCTTCAACGGCTGATTTCATTTCCTATGATAAAAAGGCTTCTGTTTCCACCGCCAAACCTTTCAGGGGAGAATTTGCAACAGTTTGGCACCATTTTTGAGAGAATTGGAGAATTTCAGATTTTTGCTGAAATTGTGACCCCGGGGCTTAGAAAATTTTTCTTCCACAGTTTTTGTCTTTGAGGGTTGATTTCATTTCCTATGATAAAAAGGCTTCTGTTTCCACCGCCAAACCTTTCAGGGGAGAATTTGCAACAGTTTGGCACCATTTTTGAGAGAATTGGAGAACTTCAGATTTTGCTGAAATTGTGACCCCGGGGCTTAGAAAAAAATTTTTTCACACGTTTGTTTTCGAGGGCTGATTTCATTTCCTATCATAAAAAGGCTTCTGTTTCCACCGCCAGACCTTTCTGGGGAGAATTTGCAACAGTTTGGCACCATTTTTGAGAGAATTGGAGAATTTCAGATTTTTGCTGAAATTGTGACCCCGGGGCTTAGAAAATTTTTTTTCACAGGTTTTGTCTTCGGGGGCTGATTTCATTTCCTATGATAAATAGGCTTCTGTTTCCACCGCCAAACCTTTCAGGGGAGAATTTGCAACAGTTTGGCACCATTTTTGAGAGAATTGGAGAATTTCAGATTTTTGCTGAAATTGTGACCCCGGGGGTTAGAAATTTTTTTTTCACAGGTTTTGCCTTCAACGGCTGATTTCATTTCCTATGATAAAAAGGCTTCTGTTTCCACCGCCAAACCTTTCAGGGGAGAATTTGCAACAGTTTGGCACCATTTTGAGAGAATTGGAGAATTTCAGATTATTGCTGAAATTGTGACCCCGGGGCTTAGAAATTTTTTTCTTCACAAGTTTTATCTTTGAGGGTTGATATCATTTCCTATGATAAATAGGCTTCTGTTTCCACCGCCAAACCTTTCAGGGGAGAATTTGCAACAGTTTGGCACCATTTTTGAGAGAATTGGAGAATTTCAGATTTTTGCTGAAATTGTGACCCGGGGCTTAGAAAATTTTTCTTCCACAGGTTTTGTCTTTGAGGGTTGATTTCATTTCCTATGGTAAAAAGGCTTCTGTTTCCACCGCCAAACCTTTCAGGGGAGAATTTGCAACAGTTTGGCACCATTTTTGAGAGAATTGGAGAATTTCAGATTTTTGCTGAAATTGTGACCCCGGGGCTTAGAAAATTTTTTTTTCACAGGTTTTGTCTTCGAGGGCTGATTTCATTTCCTATGATAAAAAGGCTTCTGTTTCCACCGCCAAACCTTTCAGGGGAGAATTTGCAACAGTTTGGCACCATTTTTGAGAGAACTGGAGAATTTCAGATTTTTGCTGAAATTGTGACCCCGGGGCTTAGAAATTTTTTTCCCCACAGGTTTTGTCTTCAAGGGCTGATTTCTTGGCGTATGACAAAAAGGCTTCTGTTTCCACCGCCAAACCTTTCAGGGGAGAATTTGCAACAGTTTGGCACCATTTTTGAGAGAATTGGAGAATTTCAGATTTTTGCTGAAATTGTGACCCCGGGGCTTAGAAAATTTTTCTTCCACAGTTTTTGTCTTTGAGGGTTGATTTCATTTCCTATGATAAAAAGGCTTCTGTTTCCACCGCCAAACCTTTCAGGGGAGAATTTGCAACAGTTTGGCACCATTTTTGAGAGAATTGGAGAACTTCAGATTTTTTGCTGAAATTGTGACCCCGGGGCTTAGAAAAAAATTTTTTCACACGTTTTGTTTTTGAGGGCTGATTTCATTTCCTATCATAAAAAGGCTTCTGTTTCCACCGCCAGACCTTTCTGGGGAGAATTTGCAACAGTTTGGCACCATTTTGAGAGAATTGGAGAATTTCAGATTTTTGCTGAAATTGTGACCCCGGGGGTTAGAAATTTTTTTTTTCACAGGTTTTGCCTTCAACGGCTGATTTCATTTCCTATGATAAAAAGGCTTCTGTTTCCACCGCCAAACCTTTCAGGGGAGAATTTGCAACAGTTTGGCACCATTTTTGAGAGAATTGGAGAATTTCAGATTTTTGCTGAAATTGTGACCCCGGGGCTTAGAAAAATTTTTCTTCCACAGTTTTTGTCTTTGAGGGTTGATTTTCATTTCCTATGATAAAAAGGCTTCTGTTTCCACCGCCAAACCTTTCAGGGGAGAATTTGCAACAGTTTGGCACCATTTTTGAGAGAATTGGAGAACTTCAGATTTTTGCTGAAATTGTGACCCCGGGGCTTAGAAAAAATTTTTTTCACACGTTTTGTTTTCGAGGGCTGATTTCATTTCCTATCATAAAAAGGCTTCTGTTTCCACCGCCAGACCTTTCTGGGGAGAATTTGCAACAGTTTGGCACCATTTTTGAGAGAATTGGAGAATTTCAGATTTTTGCTGAAATTGTGACCCCGGGGCTTAGAAATTTTTTTTTCACAGGTTTTGTCTTCGAGGGCTGATTTCATTTCCTATGATAAATAGGCTTCTGTTTCCACCGCCAAACCTTTCAGGGGAGAATTTGCAACAGTTTGGCACCATTTTTGAGAGAATTGGAGAATTTCAGATTTTTGCTGAAATTGTGACCCCGGGGGTTAGAAATTTTTTTTTTCACAGGTTTTGCCTTCAACGGCTGATTTCATTTCCTATGATAAAAGGCTTCTGTTTCCACCGCCAAACCTTCAGGGGAGAATTTGCAACAGTTTGGCACCATTTTTGAGAGAATTGGAGAATTTCAGATTATTGCTGAAATTGTGACCCCGGGGCTTAGAAATTTTTTTCTTCACAAGTTTTATCTTTGAGGGTTGATATCATTTCCTATGATAAATAGGCTTCTGTTTCCACCGCCAAACCTTTCAGGGAGAATTTGCAACAGTTTGGCACCATTTTTGAGAGAATTGGAGAATTTCAGATTTTTGCTGAAATTGTGACCCCGGGGCTTAGAAAATTTTTCTTCCACAGGTTTTGTCTTTGAGGGTTGATTTCATTTCCTATGGTAAAAAGGCTTCTGTTTCCACCGCCAAACCTTTCAGGGGAGAATTTGCAACAGTTTGGCACCATTTTTGAGAGAATTGGAGAATTTCAGATTTTTGCTGAAATTGTGACCCCGGGGCCTTAGAAAAAAATTTTTTCACACGTTTTGTCTTCGAGGACTGATTTCATTTCCTATGATAAAAGGCTTCTGTTTCCACCGCCAAACCTTTCAGGGGAGAATTTGCAACAGTTTGGCACCATTTTTGAGAGAATTGGAGAATTTCAGATTTTTGCTGAAATTGTGACCCCGGGGCTTAGAAAATTTTTCTTCCACAGTTTTTGTCTTTGAGGGTTGATTTCATTTCCTATGATAAA
Organism: Podarcis filfolensis; assembly: GCF_964270895.1. Classification (NCBI taxonomy): domain Eukaryota; kingdom Metazoa; phylum Chordata; class Lepidosauria; order Squamata; family Lacertidae; genus Podarcis; species Podarcis filfolensis. The sequence continues at coordinate 1,306 of NW_028149238.1, read as the reverse complement.
AAGGCTTCTGTTTCCACCGCCAGACCTTTCATGGGAGATTTGCAACAGTTTGGCACCATTTTTGAGAGAATTGGAGAATTTCAGATTTTTGCTGAAATTGTGACTCCGGGGCTTAGAAAATTTTTCTTCCACAGTTTTGTCTTTGAGGGTTGATTTCATTTCCTATGATAAAAGGCTTCTGTTTCCACCGCCAGACCTTTCATGGGAGAATTTGCAACAGTTTGGCACCATTTTTGAGAGAATTGGAGAATTTCAGATTTTTGCTGAAATTGTGACCCCGGGGCTTAGAAAATTTTTTTTTTCACAGGTTTTGTCTTCGAGGGCTGATTTCATTTCCTATGATAAAAAGGCTTCTGTTTCCACCGGCCAAACCTTTCAGGGGAGAATTTGCAACAGTTTGGCACCATTTTTGAGAGAACTGGAGAATTTCAGATTTTTGCTGAAATTGTGACCCCGGGGCTTAGAAATTTTTTTTCCCACAGGTTTTGTCTTCAAGGGCTGATTTCTTGGCAGTATTGACAAAAAGGCTTCTGTTTCCACCGCCAAACCTTTCAGGGGAGAATTTGCAACAGTTTGGCACCATTTTTGAGAGAATTGGAGAATTTCAGATTTTTGCAGAAATTGTGACCCCGGGGCGTAGAAAAATTTTTTTTCACACGTTTTGTCTTCGAGGGTTGATTTCATTTCCTATGATAAATAGGCTTCTGTTTCCACCGCCAAACCTTTCAGGGGATAATTTGCAAACAGTTTGGCACCATTTTTTAGAGAATTGGCGAATTTCAGATTTTTGCTGAAATTGTGACCCCGGGGCTTAGAAAATTGTTCTTCCACAGTTTTTGTCTTTGAGGGTTGATTTCATTTCCTATGATAAAAAGGCTTCTGTTTCCACCGCCAAACCTTTCAGGGGAGAATTTGCAACAGTTTGGCACCATTTTTGAGAGAATTGGAGAACTTCAGATTTTTGCTGAAATTGTGACCCCGGGGCTTAGAAAAAATTTTTTTCACACGTTTTGTTTTCGAGGGCTGATTTCATTTCCTATCATAAAAAGGCTTCTGTTTCACCGCCAGACCTTTCTGGGGAGAATTTTGCAACAGTTTTGGCACCATTTTTGAGAGAATTGGAGAATTTCCGATTTTTGCTGAAATTGTGACCCCGGGGCTTAGAAATTTTTTTTTTCACAGGTTTTGTCTTCGAGGGCTGATTTCATTTCCTATGATAAATAGGCTTCTGTTTCCACCGCCAAACCTTTCAGGGGAGAATTTGCAACAGTTTGGCACCATTTTTGAGAGAATTGGAGAATTTCAG
>NW_028149239.1:0-14937 GCF_964270895.1 Podarcis filfolensis | reverse complement strand
ATATTATTATTATTATTATTATTATTATTATTATTATTATTATTATTATTATTATCAGGGATCTATGACAGTGATTCTAAATCCTTAAACCTGTTCCTCACTTCCACTGTGTATTCATAAGGGATTTGATTTAGATTGTATCTTACCGGCCCAGTGGTTTTTCCTGCTTTCTTCAGTTTAAGCTTGAATTTTGCTATAAGAAGCTGATGATCCGAGCCACAGTCAGCTCCAGGTCTTGTTTTTGCTGACTGTATTGAGCTTCTCCATCTTTGGCTGCAGAGAATATAATCAATCTGATTTCGATGCTGCCCATCTGGTGATGTCCACGTGTAGAGTCGTCTCTTGTGTTGTTGGAAAAGCGTGTTTGTGATGACCAGCTTGTTCTCTTGACAGAACTCTATTAGCCTTTGCCCTGCTTCATTTTGCTCTCCAAGGCCAAACTTGCCCGTTGTTCCTTTTATCTCTTGATTCCCTACTTTAGCATTCCAATCCCCTATAATGAGAAGAACATCCTTCTTTGGTGTCGCTTCTATAAGGTGTTGTAAGTCTTCATAGAATTGGTCAATTTCAGTTTCTTCAGCACCAGTAGTTGGTGCATAAACTTGGATTACTGTTATGTTAAAAGGTCTGCCTTGGATTCGTATCGAGATCATTCTATCATTTTTGAGATTGCATCCCAGTACAGCTTTCGCCACTCTTTTGTTGACTATGAGGGCCACTCCATTTCTTTTCCGGGTTTCTTGCCCACAGTAGTAGATATGATGGTCATCCGAACTGAATTCGCCCATTCCTGTCCATTTTAGTTCACTGATGCCCAGGATGTCAATATTTATTCTTGCCATCTCATTTTTGACCACATCCAACTTACCCAGGTTCATGGTTCTTACATTCCAGGTTCCTATGCAATATTTTTCTTTACAGCATTGGACTTTCCTTTCGCTTCCAGGCATATCCGCAACTGAACGTCCTTTCGGCTTTAGCCCAGCCGCTTCATCAGCTCTGGATCTACTTGTACTTGTCCTCCGCTCTTCCCCAGTAGCATGTTGGACGCCTTCCGACCTGAGGGGCTCATCTTCCAGCGTCATAACTTTTATATGCCTGTTGTCTTTGTCCATGGAGTTTTCTTGGCAGGGATACTGGAGTGGCTTGCCGGTTCCTCCTCCAGGTGGATCACGTTTGGTCAAAACTCTCCACTATGACCTGTTCATCTTGGGTGCCCTGCTCGGCATAGTTCATAGCTTCTCTGAGTTCTTCAAGCCCCTTCGCCACGGCAAGGCAGTGATCCATGAAGGATCCCTTATGAATACACAGTGGAAGTGAGGAACAGGTTTAAGGATTTAGATTTGCTAGACAGAGTGCCTGAAGAACTATGGATGGAGGCTCGCAACATTATACAGGAGGCAGCAACGAAAACCATCCCAATGAAAAGGAAATGCAAGAAAGCAAAGTGGCTGTCCAATGAGGCCTTACAAATAGCGGGGGAGAGAAGGCAAGCAAAATGCGAGGGAGATAGAGAAAGATACAGGAAATTGAATGCAGATTTCCAAAAAATAGCAAGGAGAGATAAGAAGGCCTTCTTAAACGAGCAATGCAAAGAAATAGAGGAAAACAACAGAATGGGAAGAACCAGAGATCTGTTCAAGAAAATTGGAGATATGAAAGGAACATTTCGTTCAAAGATTGCCATAATAAAGGACAAAAGTGGTAAGGACCTAACAGAAGCAGAAGACATCAAGAAGAGGTGGCAAGAATACACAGAGGAATTATACCAGAAAGAAATGGATGCCTCGTACACCCCAGGTAGTGGGGTTGCTGACCTTGAGCCAGACATCCTGGAGAGTGAAGTCAAATGGGCCTTAGAAAGCACTGCAAATAACAAGGCCAGTGGAAGTGATGGTATTCCAGCTGAACTATTTAAAATTTTAAAAGATGATGCTGTTAAGGTGCTACACTCAATATGCCAGCAAGTTTGGAAAACTCAGCAGTGGCCAGAGGATTGGAGAAGATCAGTCTACATCCCAATCCCAAAGAAGGGCAGTGCTAAAGAATGCTCCAACTACCGCACAATTGCACTCATTTCACACGCTAGCAAGGTTATGCTTAAAATTCTACAAGGAAGGCTCAAGCAGTATGTGGACCGAGAACTCCCAGAAGTGCAAGCTGGATTTAGAAGAGGCAGAGGAACCAGAGACCAAATTGCAAACATGCGCTGGATTATGGAGAAAGCCAGAGAGTTCCAGAAGGACATCTACTTCTGCTTCATTGACTATGCAAAAGCCTTTGACTGTGTTGACCACAGCAAACTATGGCAAGTTCTTAAAGAAATGGGAGTGCCTGATCACCTCATCTGTCTCCTGAGAAATCTCTATGTGGGACAAGAAGCTACAGTTAGAACTGGATATGGAACAACTGATTGGTTCAAAATTGGGAAAGGAGTACGACAAGGCTGTATATTGTCTCCCTGGTTATTTAACTTATATGCAGAATTCATCATGCGAAAGGCTGGGCTGGATGAATCCCTAGCCGGAATTAAGATTGCTGGAAGAAATGTCAACAACCTCAGATATGCAGATGACACAACCTTGATGGCAGAAAGTGAGGAGGAATTAAAGAACCTTTTATTGAGGGTAAAAGAGGAGAGCGCAAAATATGGTCTGAAGCTCAACATCAAAAAAATGAAGATCATGGCCACTGGTCCCATCACCGCCTAGCAAATAGAAGGAGAAGAAATGGAGGCAGTGAGAGATTTTACTCTCTTGGGTTCCATGATCACTGCAGATGGTGACAGCAGCCACGAAATTAAGAGACGCCTGCTTCTTGGGAGGAAAGCAATGACCAACCTAGACAGCATCTTAAAAAGTAGAGACATCACCTTGCCAACAAAGGTCCGTATAGTAAAAGCTATGGTTTTCCCAGTAGTGATGTATGGAAGTGAGAGCTGGACCATAAAGAAGGCTGATCGTCGAAGAATTGATACTTTTGAATTATGGTGCTGGAGGAGACTCTTGAGAGTCCCATGGACTGCAAGAAGATCAAACCGATCCATTCTTAAGGAAATCAGCCCTGATTGCTCACTGGAAGGACAGATCGTGAAGCTGAGGCTCCAATACTTTGGCCACCTCATGAGAAGAGAAGACTCCCTGGAAAAGACCCTGATGTTGGGAAAGATGGAGGGCACAAGGAGAAGGGGACGACAGAGGACGAGATGGTTGGATAGTGTCTTCGAAGCTACAAACATGAGTCTGACTAAACTGCGGGAGGCAGTGGAAGACAGAAGTGCCTGGCGTGCTCTGGTCCATGGGGTCACGAAGAGTCGGACACGACTAAACGACTAAACAACAACAACATGATAGTGATTAAAAGATCCAGAAAGCACTATCATAATTCCACTTTGAGAAAGTAGATATTTCCCCCTTGTATATTAAACCTAAGGCAAACAGACACCCTTCTCCTACCACCATTTTTCAGAAGAATCCTGCAGAATCAGCCCCGAGGCTCATCTGTTCCAGCATTCTCAAGGCGGCCAACCAGATGCACATGGAAAACTGAGAAGCACAAGAACTCCTCCCCTACTTGATATTCTCAGTTACTGGTACCCAGAGGCATAGTGCCTGTGACAGTGAATGGAGAACATAGCCATTGTGACTGGTAGCCGCTGAGAGCCTAATCACCCCCAAATTTATCTGCCAGTGGGATCTTCTTATGTTCTTAAAGGCAGGTACCAGATCATGAGAAAGGCCCCTGAAAGTAACTGGAGATGAGTTGGATCTCATGGAAATGGTAGCAAGTGGAACACCAGGAACTCCATCCCCACAAAAGGTCTTACCAATAAAAGCTGGTGGAAGGACATTGGCTAAAGATATGAGGATGAAACACAGTGCTTGTGGCAGAGATGACCCCACTGATGAGGTGGTCTCCTGGCCTGAAATAATTAGGTGAATCTATCTCATCCCTTTCCAAAGACAAGAGGCATTTTGTCTTCAGTTTCCCACAGTCCCCATAAGGCAGTAGAAGCAGCAGAATGAGGACCATCTTTTTCCTCCCAGGAACGAGCACCTCCCTTACAAAGAATTAGAAGTCTTTTGTTGTGGTCCTTGCAAGATGCAGTAACTTTCTTCTTACTAACGGAGCCCTGCAGAGGGATCACATCTGAAGTGGAGAGAAGTCAAGCCAACCTCATTCTGGTGCAGTTATCATCTGTCCTAAATCTCAGCCCCCCCCCAAGTTTTGAGTGGCTCAGGAGGCATATATCTGCCAGACCTTTCTGCCTCATATCCATAACATCACGTTTAGTGGACTCAGATGTGATCTTTGGAAGCAAAAAAACAACACACACTATCATTTTGATAATTATACGGAGAAGAAGTACCACCTCTGCAAGTTTCTAGACACTTTATGCAGCTCCACCTGCAACTGCAGGGCTGAAGAAAAACATGTTTGCGAAAACTCCAAGATCTGCCTCCAAACTGTGAGATGCAAATGCCAAAGTTTGGTGAAAAATCCCAAGATTAAGAGTTAGAAGTTACCTGAACTGTTCTACGTGAGCTCTGGCAGAATCCCCCGCCCGCCCGCCCGTGATACTAACACAGCATAGGGCTATTTTGATGAATTTGAGAGGTGAAAAAGGGAACTGAAATTGCACATAAAGACAGAAGCGATTCAGCAGATTTTTTGGTATGTTTTTGTTTTTGTTCTTGTTTTTATTATAGACTTTTTGGTCTTATCCTGTATTTTTATGCTGTGAACCACCCTAAGATCATTGGGTGAAGGGCGGTATACAAATTTAATAAAGAAACAGACAAACCAACACTTGGACTTCCAAAAAAGCTTTCAACAAGGTGCCTCCTGGGTAAGCTTAGTAGTCATGGAATAAGAGAAGAGGTCCTCTGGTGGATCAGGAATGGAAGTTGCAGGAAGCAGAAAATAGGCTTAAGTGGATAGTCCTTCAAATGGGGGGGGGGGCTGCCAGATGTTCTTGACCAAAAGCTCGCAAGGATAATTTGGCTATCTCATTTGGCACCAACTAAAGATTCTGCAGTAGACCCAAGGGCAGCCCCAGAAAGAGTGCATTGCAGTAGTCCAGCTCCAAGTTTTCCATTACTCCAGTGGTCAGGCTATTCCTGTTCACAAACAGCCATAGAGGACACGTGGGTCTCTAGTGACAAAGGGGTATCCAAGAGTACCCCCAAACTATGCACTTGCTCCTTTAGAAGTGGGAATCATCCAAAGAGCCTACAAATTGTGCGCCAAGCTCCTGTGTTCCTGTCACTCCCTAAGTGATGAAAAACCAGACAAGACAACAGCATAACATTGGGTCCAAATGAGCCACAACTCTATTGATTACAGATGTGAATGGTTTGGCATTGGCATTGCGTATAGCCATTTATTCCACCCCAGTCCATCTGCTGGGGGTGCATCTAAGGGTAGTCCACACCTGCCCCCCATGACTTACATCAAATAGGGGTAATCACCGAAGGGTCCCTGTTGGAGGAGTGCTATAGCCCTAGCCCCCGCCTGGGCATCCGGACAGAAGCAACTCCTCACAGATCCCTTTAACAGGATACCCTTAACCAAGAAGGGGCGGACAGAGGCTGTAACCTCCCCTCCAGCCAAGACTAAGGCTTACCCAATGCCTAACCTCACAAAGTTGTGAGGATTGCTATGAGGAAGGCGAAAATCAAATGGCCAGGGCCAAGTTGCCAAGTGGAAAAATTCCTGCCAGGTGTTAGATTTCTGTTTATGCCACTGTGCAGTTTTTGGAGTCACAAGACTCTGTTTACACTCCAGACTGTTGGAAGTCTCACGGGAGACGGATGTTGTTATTACTCAACCGAGGAGTAGCTCGGTTGTGCAGAGTTCCGACACCAGGCCCCAAATATGGCAGCTGACAATGTTCATAGGAAGGTCTTAGCATGGAAATAAGACATATGAAAAAGGGGACGGAGGGTGGGAGATCCAATGACAAACGTCCGCAATTCGGTGCCCTGCTGGGGAGGGTTGCAGCCTGCCTGCGGATTGACCAATTGTGCCAGGCTTAGGTGCAGACATTCCGCAGGGGGTGGGACCAACCGGCCAATAGGCATTGCTTGGCCCCGCTCCCTGGGGGGATAACTTGGGGATAACTCCTCCCCAGTTTGTCGTTGGATCAGTAGATGACAGTGCCATCCATGTCCCTAGAGTTGTGTTTTATCGGCATACTGGTGGCCCCTTGCTCCAAAACTCCTCATGACCACACCCCATGACTTCATATAGATTTTAAATAGCATATAGATCTTAAATAGCGCTGGGGAGAGAAGAGTACCTTGCAGCACCCCATAGCACATCAAAAAAAATTTTTTTAAGGGCAACCCAAATGATCACAACATGTCAGGGAATAGTCTAAAGACGACGACTGGGGAATGCATTCTACGGCAGACCAGTTTCCTGTCCGATGGAGGGGAAAAGTCACACACACACCCTTTTCCACAGGGTGTTCAGAAGCAGAGAGACAGAATCTGAACAGCTGAGGGAGGAGTTGCCCAGGTATGAGATAATGACAAGGGAACCCGAAAGGAGGGGGCAGCTAGTTGAGATGTCACTTGAGAGTGTGGGGAACCCCCCTCACCACAGACTCGGAGAACTGAACATATCAGAGAGCAAAGAAGTCAGAGGGAGGGAGGAACTTCCCATTGGCACCTAAAACGCTACGGAAGTCGGAAGTCGGATTTAGAGCAGACAACTGCCCTCCTTACGGAGAGCTGTGTATTTCTGCTTGCAACATGATGCTGTTTTAAAAGGAATGTAAATAGATTAACTGCTTGTTAATTCTTATCTGTGATGTTACCAAAGGGAGAGAACTCTCCACGCCTGACACATCACTCTTCCCCTTTCCTTTGCTTCTCATGAAAACTCAAGGGATTTGTCCAAAGTTCTACTTTGGGTCCACTAAAATGGACCCAATTTTTGATGATAGTGAGGTGACATCCTGATTCTGATTCAGTCAATGAATCAGTCAACCAAAAAATAATGCTCTCCACCTGATTCAAGGCTTCTCCAGACACCCTGCTGATTCAGCATTCATCCTGATTTACTTGATTATGTGGTGCTCTTTGATAATGATGATAATAATAATAATAATAATAATAATAATAATAATTTATTTATACCCCGCCCTCCCCAGCCAAGGCCGGGCTCAGGGCAGCTAACAATCAATAATAAAAACAAGTTGAATGAATACAACTTAAAAACAAGATTAAAATACAACATTAAAACGTTAAAAAGGCAGCCTCATCATAGGAGGAGATGGAAAAAGAAAGAGGGGGAGGGAATCAAAATGACTCCAAGCCAAAGGCCAGGCAGAACAACTCTGTCTTACACACCCTGTGGAAAGAAATCAGATCCTGCAGGGCCCTGGTCTCACCAGGCCGGAGCCAGTGTTGAAAAGGCCCTGGCTCTGGTTGAAGCTAATCTAACTTCCTTAGGGGCCAGGACCTCTAGCGTGTTGCTATTTATGGACCTTAAGGTCCTCCGTGGGGCATACCAGGAGAGGCAGTCCCGTAGGTACGAGGGTCCTAGGCCGTGAAGGGCTTTAAAGGTCAAAACCAGCACCTTAAATCTGACCCTGTACTCCACCGGGAGCCAGTGCAGCTGGAAAAGCATTGGGTGAATATGCTCCCATGGCAGAGACCCCGTGAGGAGCCTCACTGAAGCATTCTGCACCCACTGGAGTTTCTGGAACAGCTTCAAGGGCAGCCCCGCGTAGAGCGAATTACAATAGTCAAGCCTGGAGGTGGCCATTGCATGGATCACTGTGGCCAGGTCGGGGAGGGAAAGGTAAGGGACCAACTGCTTGATGCAGTGAAGGTGGGAAAATGGAACATTTGTTGTGATTTGTGGGCAGGGAGATTATAAACAGTGAATAGTCATTGGAATATCCACCCACATTTGCATAAGAGGGGTTCACATGCCTTCCCCCTAATCATTTAATCATTCTACACTTTTCTGTGCATTTTTCTGTAACTTTCAAAATTGCAAACCATTTTTAAAAGGGGCCTTTCTTGCACTATGGCAGAAATCTTTAACTGCAGGAAAGCAAAGTTCTGCCATGCGCTGGAATCCCTCCTGCAAAATATTGACTCTCTGGAGGCACACTCTGATTTGATAGGTTCCAGTTGCCCCCATATGGCAGGACCATGAACTTAGGTGCTTATCAGTTGAAGGTGCAGCAGCAGCTGATGCTGAAGTCCTGACTGAAAATGAGTATGCTGCAACTGAAAATGTTATGATTGTGCAAAGTGGCATTTAAAAATCCAAACCTACAAGGGGGTAAATAATGCAGCTGACTGTAAACACAGCTGAAACGCAATCTCATGAAATGTTCATGATGGTGAAAGTTGTGGTCACAGTTTCACTATGGTGTCAGTCCACCTTCAGTGAGGCTGATGGGCCTTTGCTCTCTCCTACAGGCCGCTAATGGAAGGTATTTGAGCATCTCAGGGTGGACTCGTTTTATTTTCTGTGCTGGAAACAGCTGAGAGTTTAGATGCAGAAAGAATTAGAAACGTTTTCATTCAATGTAGGGCACTTTTTCATTCCAGTGGCTATCGTGGGAAATTCTGGAATGTCCTGTCCTTCCTGGCTGCCTGAAATCAATCAGGACCCCAGGCTCTTACCCAATGTCACCCTCGGCTATGTCATCTATGACCATTATTCTAATGCAAGGATGACTTCTGATGCCCTGCTAGACCTGCTCTCTACTGGGCACGCAGACATTCCAAACTATGACTGTTGGAAGAGGAATAACCTGTTGGCTGTTCTTGAAGATGCTTAAGCTGATATTTCTAGATATGTGTCAACTGTGTCAAGCATCTACAAAATCCCACAGGTATGGCTGGTTCGGTGTTAAGACGGAATTGTGCCTCTGCCATGGGCTTTTCATTCTTTCCTTTTTGGACTCTCCCAAAGGTGAGGGTGGGATGGAACCTGGAAGCAGGTGCACTCAACACTAGCGTCAGATGCCCTATGCCACCCCACCACTGCTTTTAAAAACCATGTTGCTTGTTTACAATGCATTCAAAACACAGTTTTTTGAGTAATGTAGCTGAGTCCCTAGTCTAATATTCTGGGATGTGATTCAGTCCCACAAAATATTGAGAGTCTGGAGGCATTCCTGGAAGACCTCCTCCCGTTCTCCACGGTCAGCATTTTGTCTTGTTCTTTGTGTTCTTTGTGTGTGGGACTGTAGTTGGTCAATTGTCTGAGATTTGTCCTGGAACCACAGCAAAGCACTCACCTCTTCCTTTGCGTCCTGGGCAAGTTATGGATACACTGTTCCTACTATTCATGATAAAACCCAGTTCCCCTTTTTCTACCAGATGACCACAAAAGTAGATCCCCAGAATCTGGGGATTGTCCAACTGCTCCTGAACTTCAGATGGATGTGGATTCCCATATTGCATGGGAAAGTCCTTAAAACAATAACAATAATTGATTTATACCCCGTCCGTCTGGCTGGGTTTCTCCAGCCACTCTGGGTGGCTTCCAGCAAAATATTAAAATACAATAATTCATCACATATTAAAAGCTTCCCTAACAGGGCTCCCTAGAGATGTCTTCTCAAAGTCAGACAGTTGTTTATTTCTTTGACATCTGGTAGGAGGGCATTCCACAGGGCGGGTGCCACTACCGAGAAGGCCCTGTAACTTCACTTCTCGCAGTGAGGGAGCCAGCAGAAGACCCTTGGTGTTGGACCTCAGTGTCCAGACATAGGGATGGGGGTGGAGACACTCCTTCAGGTATACTGGGCCAAGGTGGTTAAGGGCTTTAAAGATGAGCACCAACACTGGAATTGTGTCCAGAAACGTACTGGGAGCCAATGTAGGTCTTTCAGGACCGGTGTTATGTGGTCTCGGCAGCTACTCCCAGTCACCAGTCTAGCTGCCGCATTCTGGATTAGTTGTAGTTTCCAGGTCACCTTCAAAGGTAGCCCCACATAGAATGTGTTGCAGTAGCCCAAGCGAGTCCTCAACACCAGCCCGCCCCCTGTCACCCAAGAACAGCACTTCTGTCTTGTCAGGATTCAACCACAATCAGTTACCTGCCATCTATCCTCCAAATGCCTCCAGACACTCACACAGGACCTTCACCGCTTTCACTGGTTTCGATTTAAAAGAGAGTTAGAGCAGGGTATCATCCGCATATTGATGGACACCCAGTCCAAACCCCCTGATGATCTCTCCCAGGAGCTTCATGTAGATGTTAAAAAGCATGAGGGAGAGGATGGAACCCTGAGACACCCCACAAGTGAGAGCCCAGGGGTCTGAACACTGATCCCCCACCACCGCTTTCTGAACACGGCCCAGGAGGAAGGAGTGGATCCACTGTATAACCCTCAGCTCCCAGCTCCTCTTGACGGTCCAGAAGGATGTCGTGGTCGATGGTGTCAAAGGCCACTGAGAGCTCCAGCAGAACCAGGAAACAGCTTTCACCTTTGTCCCTAGCGTGCCGGAGATCATCGACCAGCACAACCAAGGCAGTTTCAGTCCCAATATGAGGCCTGATTCCCGATTGGAAGGGATCCAAATGGTCCCCATCCTCCAGGCATGCCTGAAGTTCTTCAGCAACCACCTGCTCAATCACATGAATTTCTTCATGGGAAGCTAGACGCCTCTTGGAAGAGAAGCTGTTTCCACATTTCTATTACGCTTCATGCCCTGTACAGTGGTACCTCAGGTTACAGACGCTTCAGGTTACAGACTCCGCTAACCCAGAAATAGTACCTCAGGTTAAGAACTTTGCTTCAGGGTGAGAACAGAAATTGTGAGGGAGCAGCGTGGCAGCAGCGGGAGGCCTTGTTAGCTAAAGTGGTGCTTCAGGTTAAGAAGAGTTTCAGGTTGGAATTGACCAAGAAAGATGTTAATCTATTTTTGTATGCCACAACTGCGGCTTGTATTTTGTTAGCTAAAAAGTGGAAAACTCAAGAATTACCAACAGTAGAAGAATGGCAGATGAAGATGATGGATTTTATGGAGCTAGCCGTCCGTGACCAGAAGGAGGAACACCACAAAGAATGGAAGAAATTTAATGATTATTTAGCTAAATTTCAGGTTAAGACTCGACCTCCAGAACTAATTAAGTTCTTAACCTAAGGTACCACTGTATGAGTTCTTTGATGGCGGGTAAGACCTGCCCTCTTTCTGAAGCTCTTCCCACATTCCAAGCACTGATATGGTTTCTCCCCTGTATGAATTCTTTCATGGGAAGTGAGACTATCGCTGTGACGGAAGCTCTTTCCACATTCCAAGCATTGATAGGGTTTCACACCTGTACAAATTATTTGATGGGAAATGAGATGGGTTCTCTGACTGAAGTGCTTTCCACATTCCAAGCACTGGTAGGGTTTCACCCCTGTATGAATTCTTTGATGGGAAGCAAGACTGTCCTTCCGACTGAAGCTCTTTCCACATTCCAAGCACTGGTAGGGTTTCTCCCCTGTATGAATTCTGTGATGGGAAGTGAGATGGGCGCTCTGACTGAAGCTCTTTCCACATTCAAAGCACTGATAGGGTTTCTCCCCTGTATGAATTATTTGATGGGACATGAGATGGATGCTCTGACTGAAGCTCTTTCCACATTCAAAGCACTGATAGGGTTTCTCTCCTGTATGAATTCTTTTGTGGGAAGTGAGATGGGTGCTGTGACTGAAGCTCTTTCCACATTCCAAGCACTGATAGGGTTTCTCTCCTGTATGAATTCTTTGATGGGAAGCAAGACTGTCCTTCCGACTGAAGCTCTTCCCACATTCCACGCACTGATAGGGTTTCTCTTCAGTATGAATTCTTTTGTGGGAAGTGAGACCCCCACTCTGACTGAAGCTCTTTCCACATTCCAAGCACTGATAGGGTTTCTCCCCTGTATGAATTATTTGATGGGACATGAGATGGATGCTCTGACTGAAGCTCTTTCCACATTCAAAGCACTGATAGGGTTTCTCTCCTGTATGAATTCTTTTGTGGGAAGTGAGATGGGTGCTGTGATTGAAGCTCTTTCCACATTCCAAGCACTGATAGGGTTTCTCTCCTGTATGAATTCTTTTGTGGGAAGTGAGAGCCCCACTCTGACGAAACCTCTTTCCACATTCCAAGCACTGATAGGGTTTCTCTCCTGTATGAATTCTGTGATGAGAAGTGAAATGGGTGCTCTGACTGAAGCTCTTCCCACATTCTGAGCACTGATAGCCTTTCTTCTCACTGTGAGTTCTTGGGGGGGAACGGGAACTCTGACTGGAGCTCTCTCCATACTCCCAATTTTGATATGGCTTTTCCACTGTGTGGATTTTGTCATGGTCTCCCCCATTCTGCATTTCTAATTCATCACCACCTACAACAAAGACAGAAACTAATTAGATCCTCAGGAAGAAATGGAGCCCCCAGTTATTAAACAATGCTAATGAACATTTGTGAAAGAGAAGAAGAGAAGAGTTTGGATTTGATATCCCGCTTTATCACTACCTGAAGGAGTCTCAAAGCAGCTAACATTCTCCTTTTCCTTCCTCCCCCACAACAAACACTCTGTGAGGTGAGTGGGGCTGAGAGACTTCAAGGAAGTGTGACTAGTCCAAGGTCACCCAGCAGCTGCATGTGGAGGAGCAGGGAATCGAACCCAGTTCACCAGATTACGAGTCCATCGCTCTTAACCACTACACCACACTAGAAGAACAGAAGATGTGAGGTCTTTCTACAGAGGTCATGGCCTTTGTCAACCAGCATTCACAGACGTATTTTTGAGAACCAGAGGTTCAGAAATTCTGGCTCTTTTCTAGGATGGATTTTTGTTGCCACAATCATGAAATCCACTGCAACTCTAACATTGGTCTTCTCTTTAAAAAACGGGTAGAGGCTAAAACAGAAACCCAAACCTGACAGAAATTACCTCAACTTCACAAACAACTCTGTGTGTGAATGTTGCCTCCAAGTCGCTACGGAAAGGGTGACTGTCACTCCAGAAGGCCGTTTTTTCAGTTAGGTCTGTTCTCAACTGCCGAGTGAGAGATTTTCCGTGAGAGCACCTGCTGCCTGTTTTATGCTGCTATGGGACTCAGAAAAAGTCTGTAAAGTCCCATATATATAGAAGCACTTGTAATTCACTCTTCATACCTCATGTAGCAGCATTATTTGATGTTGAATTATTTTGGTTTTTTGAGTGTAGCTTATTATCTAGAATAACGAATGGGATAAATGTAGAAATAATGTAAATCAATAAAGAATATATATAGATATAGATATATTAGATATAAGCACATGTAAACGTGTTTTAGTATATCAAGTAATGTAATGTGTTCTGTTTAAACTCTCAACAGAGAATCTTGTGGAGTCTTTTCTAGGAGAAAAAAAAAGCTATGTTTTTCAAGGGTCAAACAACCCAGGGCAACCTCCACACATATAAATACTACAGAAAATGGGTTTGGGTCCCACGAAAACCACGAATAATCCAGAAAGACAGGTGCAGAGTTGTAAAGTGACACGTTTTACCTCAGAAACTAACATTAATAGCAGCTGCATGTGGAGGAGTGGACATGCGAACCCGGTTCACCAGATTACGAGTCCACCGCACTTAACCACTGCGCCACACTGGCTCTCCTTAATCTTAATCTAAGTACAACAACCACGAAGAGCTCCTGAATAGACAACCAGCTATGTGGTGTTGAATGCTCTCTGTTCTCTCCTGCTTCCCGTTTTTGTGTTTCAGTTTAAACCAATTCATGAACCCAGAACTCATACACTGACCATTAATGATGAACCATATGTTATAGCCATTCCTGCAAATTTATTCTGCTAGTTTTGAGATATACAAATAACATGAGAAGACCCGGTCTACATGTTTGTATCATTTATTATTCATATGTTCCTTGTTTTTAAAAGGAAATAAAAAATAATTCCAAAAAGAAAAGGGCGACACACAGCATAGGCCCCATCTGCATTCAAACTGCAAAGCAGCATCACATTACTTTAAAGAGTCGTTGCTTCTACTGCTGTGTGATGGAGCGGTAAGTTTTTTGACATTGGTAGGGCATTCAGATCACGGCACCGGTATTAGACCTTTTGAGCTGCCAATACATTGTGGTGGCCGGGGAGCTGTCATGTATTCCTAGCTCAAATCCCCTGCAGATGGCTAAGGCGCAGGCAGGCAGGTGGTGGAGCCCAAAGAGGTGCTCACCTTCTCAATCTCCCCCCGCCTGCCTGCCTCCCCCCACCCCCAGGCTGAGCAAGCCCCAATACCTCTCTGGCTCCACCCCTCCATGTCCCCATCTCCCCTCCCCTGGAACTCACCAGATCTCTCTGAGAGCCCTAGAGAGGAACACTCAGACGTTGTGGGGAGGGATGCAGGAGACAACCTGACCAGGTCAACCGTCCATCTTCCCCCTTCCATCCTCGCTAGCTTTGCAGGATCCATCTCTTTTACCCTTCCTGAGGAGTCAAGGAGCCACCACAAGCTGCAGGGTCCTGGGAGAGAGGAAGAAACAAAGGGAGCCTCAGCGGCCCTGCAGGGGAGAAGAAGAGAAGATGAAGACTTTGGATTTGATATCCCGCTTTATCACTACCCGAAGAAGTCTCAAAGCGGCTAACATTCTCCTTGCCTTCCTCCCCCACAACAAACACTCTGTGAGGTGAGTGGGGCTGAGAGACTTCAGAGAAGTGTGACTAGCCCAAGGTCACCCAGTAGCTGCATGTGGAGGAGCGGAGACGCGAACCCGGTTCACCAGATTACGAGTCTACCGCTCTTAACCACTACCCCACACTGGCTCTCACTGGATTCTCCTGCCCCTGGAAAAGCACAAATGGGGCAGCCCCTTCCCAACAGAAACCCCATTTATAAACCTTTCCAGTGGTTCCAATTTCCTCTGTTTACTCCTCTCCCCACTTCGTAAGGCCGGCATGGTCTGCACAGTAGAGACCTGAG
>NW_028149240.1:0-14966 GCF_964270895.1 Podarcis filfolensis | reverse complement strand
AATGATGCGGAAAGGGAATTCCGTTAAAGGAATCCAGGGGCTTGCCATTCTTTTCGTCCTTGTCCCCGGAGTCGGACTTGGGCCGTGCAAGCCCCACAGGAACATGAGGGTGAGAAGTGAGGGTCTGTGGCCCAGCTTCATTTTCTCACCCAATACTTGTTTCCCACGCTGGCTTCCGTTGGTGTCCGGAAGGCCAGCTCTGTCCTTGAGGGCAAGGACAGATAGTCATAACCAATGCCTAAGCAACCACTCACATTTTTTGTATTTTGAATAAAGTTGTGGCCAAAATTATGCCAAAAACCTTAAACAAAAATTGATGTGTGAAGTGTGAATTTTTTGGGGGGTGGCATTGTGGGACTCAACATGCAAAGTCCTGGCCTGGGTGCATTGCTACACTCACCTGCTACCTGAATGGAAGAGAGCTCTGGATTTATAAGAACAAAGTCCATTCAGTTAGTTCCCTTTGCTGCCACCTGTTATTTAAGCAGCTTTCTTTAGGAGCAAAACCTGACTTTTATTTACATTTCTTATGTTCTGTTACTGTGACATAGCCTGATCCTAAGTAAGATTGAAAAAAATATAAAATTCGGCCATCTCCTATATTATTCCAACATGGGTTATAGGACCTATAACTAAAATAAAAAAAAGAGAATCAATGCAAAAATGTGTCCAGGTTACATAACATAGCCAGTTGCAGACACTAAGGTGGCATATATAATCTACCTTTAAGGCATATTCAGAGCATATTTTCCTTCTGAAAGAATTCTGGGCACTGTAGGTTACCCCTCAAAGAATTACAATTCCCACCAATACTTAACAAACTACAGCCCCCAGAATTCTCTGAGGGGGAAATATGTTCTGAATGTGCTTTAAAGGTATATCATGTGCACAGCCTAAACGTTCCAAGCACAAATCTCAAGATTTTTTTGTGCAGAATTTCAAATCCCCAACTCATAGATTTCTTTCTGTTGGAAGCAATTTGCATTTAAATAATAATGTGCCCTTTATCTTTGCCCCGAACAATTTATTTATTGGCTCCATGAAACAATTTGAAGAGAGGATAAAAGATCATTCAGACGTTTTGGAAAATAGTCCAGAAAACTGTGCCTGATGCTAATGATGGCTCATTTGGCTGCCTTTCTTCTCAATGTAATTAAGGAAATAAAAAACCTAATTTGGTTTCAAAGTTCATTAAAATAAATCAGAGGGGCCTTCTATTAAAAGGGAACAAAATGATCACTTGGATATGCAGACCAGATGCAAAAATGTCTTGGGGGCTGGAGCCGGGAGGGAAGCCTGATGTGAAGTATATTTGAGGTACAATACTATCATAAGAGCATAAGGTAACGTTTTGTAACAAGGTCCAGAAGGGCATTGTTATTGAGTATATTTCAGGCATGTTCCTGCAAATGTGGGAATGCTGATCCCTAGCTATGATTTGTAGCCATCAGTACCAGGGCAGTGTACAACATAAAGTTCAGGCACAGCCTTAAGAACCCAAGATAATAACCAGATCTTCTTTTTGTTCAGATTCTCTTCCTTTACCTGGACTGCATTTTCTCTGCTTAACCTTTCTAGTGAACCACTTTCAAACTCTCAAATCCCCTATGACAGATTAAATTTACTGCTAAGTAATATGAATCTGGACAAGTGCAGTAAAACTTTTAATCAAAGATTTTTCATCCAAGTAAGCCTGTTTAATGTCTTTGTTCTCTCTTAAACTGAGACAAGGGATAACTTTCCCCGCCTGTCATATACTGTATTCCTTAAGCCAAACAACAGGATTTTTTGTGCTGTTATTTTTCCTGAAGAGAAATTGACAGCCTTGCTTCCTTGCTTCCTATTTTTGTGATTTTTGTTTTAAACAGCAACAGGCTGTTTCCTTTTCTTTATGAAACCTTTGCTCAATGTAATTGCACACAAAATTCTTACTTCTATGTAAAACATCATTCCTTTTCACCACTACTGCTGCCGCAGGATAAATAAACTTCCCCCCTTTCTTTTTGCTGCCTCTTAGGACGGTTCCAAATATTCTGTAACAAAGCCAACAGTTTCTGGTACTGTATTAGGTTTGCCAACATGAGAGAAAAGTAGCTCCTAAAATTTTATTTGTATATTTTTATAGTTTTGTGTAATTTTCCACACCAACAACATTAAGGGAGAAGGATATCATGACTATGAATACCTTAAAACAATAACAAAATCACATTAATAAAGTAAACTGCATAAGTATTAATAAAGTAAGTAATGTGGATGGAGGAACACTCATAGAATGTGGTCACAGATTAAAGATGATTCACCATATTGTTTGCTTACTGAATCTGCAAGACAGTCTACCTAAAGGGCATTGAAATAGTCTGGCTGTGAGGCGGTGAAGTTATGAATCATATCTGTCAAATTCTTTCACTAACCAAGGTGTAGTCAGGCTCTTTTTATTTTCCAGAGTTATGACCGCAGGGCAGTTTGGAATTGGGAGAGATATGTGATCCAAAAGTGAGAGGTTAAAACAAGATTACAGATTAGCGGAGGTCAACAGCCACTGAGTTTGTAAAATGACAGCAGGAACACAGGGACAAGTCAACAACTGTATGGGTACACTTATCCTACAAATGTACAATATATTATTTATTTATTTTTGCTAGTTTTGCTCCTCTGTTAAGAATACTAAGAGAGTTACAATTTCCAGAGATTTTTGGAAAGAGGGATTGACTGTTAAATCACTCTGGAAATTATAGCTCTGTGAGGGGAACAGGGTCTCACCACCCCTAACAAACCATACTTACCAGAATTCTTGGGGGAAAGCCACCCTTGTTTAAAGTGGTTATGGTACTTATTTATATGTACAGTGCAGATGTGGTCTTTCTGAAGGATGCTGAGATTTACATTAGAGGTCATGAGAGTACTGAGAGTTCCTTGAGTGAGTAGGAATGACTGTTTCACCAATTATATTTTGTAATGTAGGTAAGAGATGGACCAGAGCAGGGGTGCCAACTTGAATAAAATATTGGGGGGGGGAGGTAAGCCCCACCCCACAAAATCGACCACAAGATGCAGTGCATGCACATCATTTGAATATCAATGCCCATCAACTTGGGGGGGGGGCTAACCTCCTCAAAGATTTTTATATCAGGACCATATAACATTGGTCCTGAAAGACCTAATTGGCTCCTAGTACGTTTCTGAGCACAATTCCAAGTGTTGGTGCTGACCATTAAAGCCCTAAACGGCCTCAGCCCAGTATACCTGAAGGAGCATCTCCACCCCGTCATTCAGCCCGGACACTGAGGTCCAGCACTGAGGGTCTTCTGGCGGTTCCCTCACTGCGAGAGTGACATTACAGGGAACCAGGCAGAGGGTCTTCTCGGTAGTGGTGCCCACCCTATGGAATACCCTCCCATCAAATGTCAAGGAAATAAACTATATGACATTTAGAAGACCCCTGAAGGAAATAAACTATATGACATTTAGAAGATCCCTGTTTAGGGATGTTTTTAATGTTTGATGTTTTGTTGTGCTTTTAATATTCTGTTGGAAGCCGCCCAGAGTGGCTGGGAAGACCCAGCCAGATGGGCGGGGTATAAGCAATAAAATAATAATAATAATAATAATAATAATAATAATAATAATAATAATAATAATAATAATTGAAGGACCTTGGACACTATGAATTGGCTCTTATGGACCAGAGTCAGGAAAAGGTATGGAACAGGATGAACAGGATGCCTTTCCCAACCTAGTACCCTCCAGATCCTTTGGGACGACAGCTCTCATCAGCCTCAGCTGGCAAGCCCAATGGTCAGGGTTGATGGGAGTTATCATTCAAAACACCTGGAAGAGATCTGTCTGGGGAAGCCTCATGCAGACAAGGAAGGAAGATATATTGGATTGAGCAGGGGAAGGTGTAGAGAAGCAGGGGCTGGATGCAGACACAGGAGTCAGTAAAGAATTGAAACATTGCCAGCAGAGTATAGCCCAATTCATGCACTATTCCAATGTAGGGCACATCTGTAGTGGCAGGGGAGCAGATCCACAGTTTTAGCCCTGTTCCTGCCTTCTTCTTTCTGTAACAAACATATGTTGGACACAATCGCTGGCAGAAAATTCCAATGCTCCAGCACCTACTCGCATGTAAGGGCTCTGTTTAATCAGGATACCTGGTTGTGCACAGATACGGAACTGCAGGATCCTCTAGAAGTATACGTACCTATAGTCTGCAGCCACAGATGTGTTTTCTTTCATAATCCAGTAAGACACTATTGGTACTAACTTCGCTCAAGATGCTATATAAGCATCTAGTTATACAAACACATAGTTTGTACTCAACAGCGCACCTTGAATTTAAGCTGGTTGTTTCAGTGCATCTGGTTCATATATTATACTCTTGGTTACATATAATTATTTTGGTATGTAAATGACCCCACCCCCACCCCACAGAACTCATTTGGATATTGAATCTTTTCAGAATAAGAATTATACTAAGATGTGTTTGCTTCAGCCTAGAGAAAATAACCATACTGCCTGAAATTAGATTCTCTGCTTTGCATTAGATATATTTTCCTATACAGCAGGGCAATGAATACTATAGTGACTGATCATTTGCACCTATTTGTATAAAACAAAATAGCAAATTGCTGACAGCATCTTGCTTGTAATTGAGAAACTAGCCTTAAATGAGGCATGATGCCATAGGCTAGCTGTAGGCAAGGTGGACTTTGAAGATACCAATTTAATTTTTCTAACTTCACATTGGTTTCATACATTTTACTAATCTCTGTTCCAAACCTCTGAGGAATTTTTAATGCAAAAAAAATTTGCCCACCGTAGCAGTTGAATTCTCAGCACAACTCAATTGCATTAGAGAGTCAGCGAGTCACTGAATTTGGAATCAATGCTTGGTTTCCAAGGTGACATTATATTGCTTATGATGAGCTACAGCTGTCCCAGAAGCAGAAAAGCAATCTAAAAAGTTCTCACTTCAAACTTTTAGAAGCATAGTAAACAACAATTTCTATATAAAGCCTATGAATCTTGCTGTAGATTGGAGAGATGATGCTCTTGACAGGCCTTGCCAATGCAGGACTGACTTCTTTAACAGGGATAAGAGCATTCAAATGAACCCATTCAAATGCTGCAAGTCCTTCTTTTAAATGTTTGATGGAAAAGAGACACTACTTTATGAATAGCAGCTGAACTTACATGTCTAAAATGATGAAAGCTGCTAGGATGCCTGTGATCCTGTAAGTGCCACAAATCTCTGTAGGTGTTACAGCTCAGTTCTCTGCTTTCCACCAACCGAGGAACTTGTGCATTTCAACTAAGGATGGAGATTGAGCTGAGAAACAGCTGGATTTTATCTTTCTGCGAATGGGGGCTCAACCATTGTATATTTCTTTGCCCCAGCAACCCCAGGTGCAATAGGAAATCTGCAAAGCACCTAGTGAAGCCTCATTTGAATGTCTGATACCTCCTCCCACATTCTTCCTTAAGACTGTGCATAAATGCAGTCTCCACCTATGGTTTCAACATCAGCCAAACTTTTCCCTTCCATTTCCCTCTCCTTCATTCTTGTTTGGCAGATAAAATGGTATTCTAGCTGGATGAAGTGTTCAAAATTTTGCACAATATTTTCTAATATTTTGATTGACTGGCCTAAGGATGGCATTGCTCTCACGAGGGGGTTTTTCTTTAGGGGGGAACATGGCTGCCTTTGATTTTTGCTTTTCAGGTTCCTTGGAAATTGTTCAGATATGGAAGGGGTTGAGCATGCTTGATTGCACAGTATGTCTGGCAAGTCACAACTATAAATCATTTATTCCTGATTACACTTTGAATAAAATGTTTGCTTTTAAAGAATGATTTATTGGCTTGAATGTTCAACATCCCACTCAGAATTGCATAGATGAAGGGCTGAGTTCTTTTAATCAGTGTGTTCTGTTGTTCATTTAGGGTGTAATCCAGTGTGTGCTCCAGGCTCAGTGTGGTGCTGTGGTTAGATGGTTGGTCTAGGACTTGGGAGACCAGAGTTCAAATTCCCACTCAGTCATGATGCCTACTGGGTGACCTTGAGCCGGTCCTTAGTCTGACCTGCCTCACAAGGTTGTTGTGAGAAGGAAATGGAGAGAGCGAGAAACATGTATGCCACTTTGAGCTCCTTGGATGCATATAAATGTAATAAATAAATACAGCCATGTTTTTCAAAGAATAACAGGGTAAAATGACTTAGGGGAAAATATGTTCTACTTACAAAGAAAATCTTTTGTGCTAGGTTCTCTGAAAATGCATTGTCAGCTTGTACTTAAATTACAAATGAAGTGTGGGTTTGCACCTGCCTCTCTCTCCATAAATTTTGGGGCATCCCCACGACATCTTCTGCATCCCAGTGCTGTCCCAGTCCTTCCCTCCATTTCAGTGTGTGGAGTTTTTCAATCCTGGTCATTTCAAACTTCCCAAGGATTGAAAAACCCCTTTAAAAGGAAAAAGATCCAGGAGAATGATCGGGCTAAGGGGGGGACGGACATCATGTGGATAATCCTACGTTAATGGGGTAGACAGCATGCTGCAAATCTACATTCTGTTCTGATGTGGACAAGCTTGGAAACTAAGCAATAGGCTGGTCAAGCAGCTGCATCCCAAGAAGTGTGTCCCAGCCCAGAAACCCCATCAAGCTGGACACAAATTTTGGATTGGTATATACCAGAGTCAGCAAACTTTTCCAGCAGGTGGCCGGTCCACTGTCCCTCAGACCTTGTGGGGGGCCAGACTATATTTTGAAAAAAATAAATGAACGAATTTCTATGCCCCACAAATAACCCAGAGATGCATTTTAAATAAAAAGACACATTCTACTCATGTAAAAACACCAGGCAGGCCCCACAAATAACCCAGAGATGCATTTTAAATAAAAGGACACATTCTACTCATGTAAAAACATGCTGATTCCCGAGCTGTCCACGGGCCAGATTTAGAAGGCGATTGGACCAAATCCATCCCCTGGGCCTTAGTTTGCCTACCCATGGTATATACACTCACAGTCCAAGAACTGTGTACAGTATCCACCTCCACTAGGGGTGAGGAGTCTATGCTCTTCAAATATTGTTGGATTCCACCTCTCAACAACATGGTGAATGATAAGAGATGATGGGACTTGGGGGTCCAACAACATCTGGAGAGTCACACATTCCCCATCATTGCCTAAACCTGGACCTCTTCAAACAGCACCCCTGATTCCATCTTTAGCTGGTGTTGTCCCCACGGAGGTTCTCAACTGATTACCCACTGAATGTTATCATATCTTGGCAATTTATTCTCCTATTTGAAGCTCCAATTTTACACGTCTATTTTAAAAGAAAACGTTACTTTGAGTGCATAGAAAACACACCACTGTTGATAATAACACCTAATGTAGATATGAGATCTTTGACAGGGTACTGAATAATAGAGGCTTTTGGGGAGCTGCTTTGTAGCAACCTGGCAACGGAAAACTGTTACTAAGATGGAAATTCTAACACACATTAAACAGTGCTTGAAGTTGCTGGCACAGATACTAGCCAATTCGTTGTTGACAAATGACAAGGAGTAAGAACATTGGACAATTTTTTATTAGAATGACAAGAGGCTAGATCATCGCGTACTAAAACATTTTTTTTAAACCGAGTTTGTCTTTAGTTTTGATAACATTTTATTCTTTAAAATGGTCTCTTCCATAAAATTAGATTTAGGCTATTTACGGTGGCTAATGTGACAACAGATAAGTTTTGTGAAAAGGGTAATATAGAATGACATTTGTTGCCTCTGTTGTTTCTTTTTCAGGAGCTCTTTTATCACAGAACCTGGAGGCTATTTTTGTTTTGTTTTTTATTTAAAAAAGCAGTCATGCTAAATGCAATAGTGCATTTAACATAACTTGCTGTTTGGCATTGTCCTCTGTCAGAGATATATAATCTAAGTTAGGTATTAATACACCCACAGTTGTATATTCCTTATCTGCTTGGAAATAGTGGCATAAAATTAAAACTCCAAACACACAGGTAAATTACCATCTGATAAGATCTAGTGGGCAACCTACCGAACAAGCCCAGTTGGAGGCATGTAGGGCTGTAGAACTCTGAGGCACTGCAATAACACTTTTGCACACACACAAATCACATGCTCCTAGTTTTATCCTTCTAAAACCCAGGATTTTCCAAAACAGCACATACAGTACAAACACAATTAAACAGCGTAGCCTTGTATAACAATGCATGATGACATCAGATCCCAGGTGCAGATGAGGAGAAGGATTTATATTACTAATTATATTTTTGTGTTTCTCTGACTTTTAGGTCATTGTGGGGAGTATCTTTAAAAGTACAAATTTGAATAAACCTTTGTTTCTACAAATTTGAATAAACCTTTTTTGAGTCCTCTATTGTCTTCTTGAGTCTGTGTTGTTGAAGATGAGTCGGTTGCCTTGGGATTTCTGAGTGGCTCAAGGTGGCATGTTAAGCTGGAAACCTATGAGGAGGAGCATGAGAAGCAGTGCGGTGTGGTGGTTAGAGCATTGGACTGGGACTTGGCGGAACAAGGTTCAAATCCCTCACTCTGCCACAAAGCTCACTGGGTGACCTTGGGCCAGGCATAGTCTCTCAACCTAACCTACCAGGGTTGTTGTGAGGATAAAATGGGAAAAGAACCATACATGCCACCTTGATCTCCCATGGAGAAAAGCTGAAATATAAATTCAATGCATTTAGCCCAGAGAAGAGAAGATGAAAGGACATGGTCCACTGACTTCAGATATCTGATGGTCTACCACCCAGAAGATGGGGCAGACTTGTTTTCCGCTTCTCCAGAGGACGTGATTAGAATCAATGGGTGGCAAGGGTGGGGAAGCAGATTTCACTTAAACATGAAGAGATGCTTCACAATGGTAAGTGAATATATTTGGACAGAGGCTGAATCTGCCAGTGGTCCTATAGCTGCAGCCTGCATTGCGGATCCTACACAGAGAAACGGGTTGCATTGGGCGACCTCCAAGGTCCCTTACAACTATATTCTATAATCCTTTGGGTCAACTCCAAAGACTTTGCTGTTACTTTTTCTCGTGGTTTAAAGTTGCTAATGTGTTATTATTTAAAATAACATAAAACACTTAAACTTGGTTATTATCCAGGACTAAGACTGCAAGTGATTTTCTTGTGCAACTTGTGTTCATCTTTCACAATTAATTTCTAATTGCAGCAGAAAAGAGTGTGAAAGATGGATAAAAAAGCTCCACCTATCTGCTGTTCCCTGAGTAGTTGCTTTGGAGATACTTTTTCAAAGTAAAATTTTAAAATACACCCCGACTAAGCTTTTGTATTGATTGGATAAACCTCATAATAAACAGGCTGTGTAGGCGGTCATTTAGAAGTAATAATAATAATAATAATAATAATAATAATAATAATAATTTATTATTTGTACCCCGCCCATCTGGCTGGGTTTCCCCAGCCACTCTGGGCGGCTTCCATAGAAAACCAAAAATACACTAAAATATCACAGATTAAAAACTTCCCTGAACAGGGCTGCCTTAAGATGTCTTCTGAATGTCAGGTAGTTATTTATCGCTTTGACATCCGATGGGAGGGCGTTCCACAGGGCAGGCGCCACTACCGAGAAGGCCCTCTGCCTGGTTCCCTGTAGCTTTGCTTCTCGCAATGAGGGAACCGCCAGAAGGCCCTCGGCGCTGGACCTCAGCATCCGGGCAGAACGATGGGGGTGGAGACGCTCCTTCAGGTATACTGGGCCGAGGCCGTTTAGGGCTTTAAAGGTCAACACCAGCACTTTGAATTGTGCTCGGAAACGTACTGGGAGCCAATGTAGGTCTTTCAAGACCGGTGTTATGTGGTCTCGGCGGCCGCCCCCAGTCACCAGTCTAGCTGCCGCATTCTGGATTAGTTGTAGTTTCCGAGTCACCTTCAAAGGTAGCCCCACGTAGAGCGCATTGCAGTAGTCCAAGTGGGAGATAACCAGAGCATGCACCACTCTGGCGAGACAGTCCGCGGGCAGGTAGGGTCTCAGCCTGCGTACCAGGTGGAGTTGGTAGACAGCTGCCCTGGACACAGAATTGACCTGCACCTCCATGGACAGCTGTGAGTCCAAAATGACTCCCAGGCTGCGCACCTGGTCCTTCAGGGGCACAGTTACCCTATTCAGGACCAGGGAGTCCTCCACACCAGCCCGCCCCCTGTCCCCCAAAAACAGTACTTCTGTCTTGTCAGGATTCAACCTCGATCCATTAGCTGCCATCCATCCTCCAACTGCCTCCAGGCACTCACACAGGACCTTCACCGCCTTCACTGGTTCTGATTTGAAAGAGAGGTAGAGCTGGGTATCATCTGCATATTGATGGACACCCAGTCCAAACCCCCTGATGATCTCTCCCAGTGGCTTCATATAGATGTTAAAAAGCATGGGGGAGAGGACGGAACCCTGAGGCACCCCACAAGTGAGGGCCCAGGGGTCTGAGCACTCATCCCCCACCACCACTTTCTGAACACGGCCCAGGAGGAAGGAGCGAAACCACTGCATAACATTATTTTCTCATTATTTTATATATAAAAAATATACTTTCTCATAAAATCAAACTGCAGTAGGAATTATACTGAATCATAAAATTACAATGGCATTAGCATTTAAGTGATAAGCTTGATGGGAATAAAATGAGCTGTAGTCAATCCAAAGTAGATGGTACTATACCCCAGCAAGTACAATGTCTCCAGACTATTGGATGGGGTGGCGGTTCATGGGGGCCACTTATATTCAGCAGTGGTACAGAAATGAAATTTGGGATTGGGTACTTTTAGTCAGGCAAACTATGAAAACATCTCTATTAAAGCTACTTTCGCTCTATGATTGCAGGGGTGGGGCAACACATATATTTAAGGACTTTATTAGATACGTGTTAGTTCCTGCCAGACTTGTGACATTGCAACTATGGGAGAGCAATAGGATTCCAACCAAAGATCTCTGCTACAGTAAGCTATGGAAAAGAGCTACTGCAGTGAAGCTTTCACATCAAATCCATGCCATTAAGAGACAAATAAAATAGATGCCTTTCTTGCAGAATGGAGTAGTTTCATTTTTTTATATGAATAAGACTGATAATTCCAGCACAAAATGCCAAAAATTAATGTTCAAGGTTTCAGAGAAGTATCAGTTGATGTTGTTTATGATGCCTTAATTCCTTTTGTGTCATGCCCCAGAGGGAGGAGTTTTCTTCAGAAGAGGACCTGGAGCCCTTCCTGAGGGACACATGTATTTGCGCGGGCAAACAGAAACTAGGGAAATCCAGGATTGTAATGGATTGAACAGTAACCAATCATTTCAGTGTATAAATGGCTTCATAAAACAAGAGGAAAGCTTATGCAATTATAAATCTCTCATATTTTGTGAATAATCACCGGCCAGAAGTCCAAACCAAAATTGGTATAAGTGGTTTGCCCTGAACCCTCTCGCACATTCTGTTGTAAATGTCTACTTTCATGAGAACTGAAATGGTTCCATTTTACTTTTTTAAAAAATAGAGAGAAGAAACAACTTACTTTGGGTAGGCAGGGGAAGAGGGGAAATAACCATGACAATGTATCCGCAGAATATCAAACACTTAAATGGTTTTATTAATGTTAATAATAGAAACTACTGTGAAGACTTGTGGGGATATTGCCTTCTTGCCAATGTAATTTCCTTGGGAACCTATTTTGGCACCAGTCCTGGTTATTACGGTATGCATAATGTATGCCTTTTTTTGTCCAGCCTTGTTTCAGTATATCTAATATTTGGGACAAATAATTTCCTGTCTCTGCAACAGGACATATTGGCCTGGGTTGTACAGAACTTTTAAAGTGAATCCAACTGAACTCAACTGTACAGAAAGATCGGGTCATTTGAGCAATCAGCCTCATATTATCACAAAATGTACTGTGTCAAAAATTCTTTGCTGGTTAAATGGCTTCATTGTCAGCCAAAAGTTAAGGCATTCCTCTGCTGATTGTGTTGGTTTAAGTAACCACAGGGAGTCAAGAAACTCCTACCCTGTATTAATTAGGGGGCAGTTTACATCATACCACCAGAATTGTGATATATATCGTTCATTTTCTAAAATTAGCTTATTACCAAAAAAAAGCAAAAAAAAAAAAAAAACCCGCCTAGGTGGCTTAGTTTGCTCAGTATTTGTTAAGAACATGTGATTATGCTGTTCTTGATCTTCTATTATTGTGACTCATTTCACTTTCTGTATTATGCTGATGGCAGCCATCACCATCTTCTGTAATACTTCTGCTTCGATCTGCGGAACTTGTGTGTTTACAAGCACCACTTAATGGTATGCAATGACTCTTTTAATCTGGCAGCTCCCTGCCTGTTGACATTAGGCATGTACACTTGCTGTGTTGTTTTAGATGAGACAAAGAAAATCCCCTGTGTTACAACACGAAACAACCTGGTCAACAAAATGTATTGGCAATATTTATGATACACTTATCAATTGTTTCTGAATTCACAAACAAAAAGCCATGTAATACGTGCAAGAAGTCACGAACTAATAGAAGTCAAATAAATATTCTATCAACAGGAATGCTTAGAATGGTGTGTAACCACAAAGAAACACTGAAGTTGAGGCAGAAAGCCTTTCCACAGCTCATATCTATATCAAAATTTGGTTGAAAATGAACTGGAGCCTGTTGATGGAATATTTATTTGACTTCTATTAGTTTGTGACTTCTTGCACTTATTATATGGCTTAATTTAGAAACAATTGATAGTGTTTCATAAATATTGCCCACGCCTTGCCTTTTGTTGATTAGTGTTGTTTTAGATGCCTGCTAAAAGCTTAGTAATAATAATAATTTAAAATAAAATGTATTTTTTCTTTTTCTTTCTTTTTCGTTGTTCCTCTATTTCCTTCTTCTTTCTACCTCTGTTCTTTTTTAGATTAAGTATTTTTTTTCTTCAGTTTGTAATAAAAATATACTTTGCATTGGGTATGAACTTTTGTATATCTTTAGACAAGTATCAATACTTTTTAAAAAATCAATATTTAAATACATATTTAAATTTGAACTTTTTATAAACCATACTTAAATGCATATTTTATACCAATGTACACATTTCTAAATGTATTTCATCCCACAATTCATAATTTTCTCACATTTGGGTATATGTTTTGAGCCATGAACTGTATCACCAAATTCAGATTAGTGTGAAATGCAGAGGATAATTTTCTTTTGATTCATGCATTCACCTGGGAGGTGTGAATTAGGTAGGTTTGCATAGGAAGGTGGGCCAAATAAAATTCTCCTCCATCCCTGCCCACCTGTAAATCGACTGATCCTGTCAATTATGAGGGCAGACTATATTCAGAGGCTTAGAAACCTGCTTGGGATAGGCAGCACTTATGGATTCTACAAGAATAATTGCTAATGTAAGTGACCAACATTCAACAATTATTTTGTTACTCTTGTAGAAGCCACCGAAAGCAATGCTTGAATAGTTAAATCCACAAAACAGTTTAATCCAAATTAATTGACTCTAGTACAAGAGTACCTCAGTTTAACTTGTTTGCTTTGCAAAGCATGGACAGTACTGATATCTATGGACACAGAGTCAGAATGACTGACCAAATGTATTCAGATACTTTGGCTTAGCTTTCCCAGTGATCCTTCATGCTTTGTCAGCAGAAGAAAATATATGGAGATGAGCAACAGAACTGCAGAAACTGTATTAACATGACTGAGATGAAAAAGCAGCCGAAACCTCTTAAAGATTAATTTGAGCCAGAATTCATTGGGACTTATCCCCAGAATCTGCTTTGTGTCAAACCTAGAATATATGATATGCTGGGGCTAATGCATTTGAATTGGTAAGCAATATTGCAGACAGATACCAGCAGAAATTGTTCAAGGAATGGTTTTCTCATTCGGGAATGCAGCTCTCCTGGAGGCTGATTCAAGAGAACATCACCAAATTCCCAGCAAGTTTTATATGTCCCTCAGGTTCCTTTTGCAACTGGATCAATGACAAGAAGCAAATTCAAAGCTTCATTTCAGCTTTGCTGGTCTAGACCAGAAAGAAATCTCAGGCTATAAGGCAAATATATATATCCACAGAACAAACTTGCATCAGATTTATATGAGCACAAGTGGAATCTCCAACAAAACATTGCTCCTGTTCAGGGTTCCAGCCAACCAGCCGTGCCCACTCTCAGGATTCTATTTCTTCTTTCCCACTCTTTTTACACATAGAATCATAGAATCATAGACTTGTAGAGTTAGAAGGGACCACAAGAGTTATCTAGTCTAACCCCCTGCAATGCAGGAATATTTTGCCCATCATGGGTTCAAACCCACAACCCTAAGATTAACAGTCCCATGCTCTACCAAGTGAGCCAAATTAGCACACACACATGTCAGTAATTTGTCCCCACTGTGGTAAACTTTTCTATCTTCTTCAAACCAACCCTATGCTTCTTCTGCTGTGTATGGGCCTTGACTTCTGCCGCAAAGCGTGTTCTCCCTAACAGAGAGCACGTGTTGCGGTTGGGGGAACAGGCCACCCTGCAGTGACTAGGCAAATTTGGTAAGGAACCCAAGCCTTTAAGTGGTTAAATTTGGGTTGCTGGGGAGTTTTGATTGTTGCCAATTTGGAGGAGGGGTCAGAGTCTTTAAATACAGGGGCCAGACGTTGGACGTCCTCTTGGCCGTTTTGCACCGGATCACCCGCCCTCCCTCCCTTTTATAGGGTGGTTTTTCTTGATTGCTTGACCTTGCTATGCCTGTCATGGGGTCGTCCACCTTGGAGCGGGGGCCTGGTAGGAATTTTGCCATTTGGCTGATTGGCTGGTGCCATTTGGTTTTTGCCTACTGCGTAGCAAATCGTCACAACTTGTAAGGTTGGCGGTTAGGCATTGGTTAAATTGGTTCTTGGAGGGGTAAGTGCCTATCCCTCCA
>NW_028149241.1:0-15000 GCF_964270895.1 Podarcis filfolensis | reverse complement strand
CCCCTGAAAGGTTTGGCGGTCGAAACAGAAGGCTTTTTCTCACAGGAGAAGAAATCAGTCCTCGACAACTTAACCGGCAGAATTATATTTTTAAAAAAATCCCTAAGCCCCGGGGTCACAATTTCATCAAAAATCTGACTTTCGGCAATTCACTCAAAAATGGTGCCAAACGGGTGCAAATGCTCCCTGAAAGGTTTGGCGGTCGAAACAGAAGTTTTTTTTATCACAGGACAAGAAATCAGCCCTCGACAACTTAACCGGCTTAAAATTTTTTTTGAAAAAATCCGTAAGCCCCGGGGTCACAATTTCATCAAAAATCAGACTTTCGGGAATTCACTCAAAAATGATGCCAAACGGGTGCAAATGCTCCCCTGAAAGGTTTGGCGGTCGAAACAGAAGTTTTTTTAATCACAGGACAAGAAATCAGCCATCGACAACTTAACAGGCAGATATTTTTTTTGAAAAGATCCGTAAGCCCCGGGGTCACAATTTCATCAAAAATCTGACTTTCGACAATTCACTCAAAAATGGAGCTAAACGGTTGCAAATGCTCCCCTGAAAGGTTTGGCGGTCAAAACAGAAGGCTTTTTATCACAGGACAAGAAATCAGCCCTCGACAACTTAACCGGCAGAATTTTTTTTTTGAAAAAATCCGTAAGTCCCGGGGTCACAATTTCATCAAAAATCGGACTTTCGGGAATTCATTCAAAAATGGTGCCAAACGGTTGCAAATGCTCCCCTGAAAGGTTTGGCGGTCGAAACAGAAAGCTTTTTTATTGCAGGAAAAGAAATCAGCCGTCGACAACTTAACCAGCAGAATTTTTAAAAAAAAAAAATCCGTAAGCCCCGGGGTCACAATTTCATCAAAAATCTGACTTTCGACAATTCACTCAAAAATGGAGCTAAACGGTTGCAAATGCTCCCCTGAAAGGTTTGGCGGTCAAAACAGAAGGCTTTTTATCACAGGACAAGAAATCAGCCCTCGACAACTTAACCGGCAGAATTTTTTTTTTGAAAAAATCCGTAAGGCCCGGGGTCACAATTTCATCAAAAATCGGACTTTCGGGAATTCATTCAAAAATGGTGCCAAACGGTTTTCAAATGCTCCCCTGAAAGGTTTGGCGGTCGAAACAGAAAGCTTTTTTATCACAGGAAAAGAAAATGAGCCGTCGACAACTTAACCGGCAGAATTTTTTTTAAAAAAAAATCCGTAAGCCCCGGGGTCACAATTTCATCAAAAATCGGACTTTCGGCAATTCCCTCAAAAATGGTGCCAAACGGGTGAAAATGCTCCCTGAAGGGTTTGGCGGTCGAACAGAATTTTTTTTATCCACAGGACAAGAAATCAGCCATCAACAACTTTACTGGCAGAATTTTTTTTTTGAAAATATCCGAAAGCCCGGGGTCACGATTTCATCAAAAATCTGACTTTCGACAATTCACTCAAAAATGGAGCTAACGGTTGCAAATGCTCCCCTGAAACGTTTGGATGTCGAAACAGAAGTCTTTTTATCACAGGAGAAGAAATCAGCCCTCGACAACTTAACCGGCAAAAATTTTTTTTTTGAAAAAATCCGTAAGCCCCGGGGTCACAATTTCATCAAAAATCGGACTTTCGGGAATTCATTCAAAAATGGTGCCAAACGGTTGCAAATGCTCCCTGAAAGGTTTGGCGGTCGAAACAGAAAGCTTTTTTATCCACAGGACAAGAAATCAGCCATCAACAACTTAACCGGCAGAAATTTTTTTTGAAAAAATCCGTAAGCCCCGGGGTCACAATTTCATCAAAAATCAGGACTTTCGGGAATTCACTCAAAAATGATGCCAAACGGGTGCAAATGCTCCCCTGAAAGGTTTGGCGGTCGAAACAGAAAGCTTTTTTATCCACAGGACAAGAAATCAGCCATCAACAACTTAACCGGCAGAAATTTTTTTTTGAAAAAATCCGTAAGCCCCGGGGTCACAATTTCATCAAAATCAGACTTTCGGGAATTCACTCAAAAATGGAGCTAAACGATTGCAAATGCTCCCCTGAAAGGTTTGGCGGTCGAAACAGAAGTTTTTTATCACAGGACAAGAAATCAGCCATCGACAACTTAACAGGCAGATTTTTTTTTTTTGAAAAAATCCGTAAGCCCCGGGGTCACAATTTCATCAAAAATCGGACTTTCGGCAATTCCCTCAAAAATGGTGCCAAACGGGTGAAAATGCTCCCCTGAAGGGTTTGGCGGTCGAAACAGAATTTTTTTTATCCACAGGACAAGAAATCAGCCATCGACAACTTAACCGGCAGAAATTTTTTTTTGAAAAAATCCCTAAGCCCCGGGGTCACAATTTCATCAAAAATCTGACTTTCGGCAATTCACTCAAAAATGGTGCCAAACGGTTGCAAATGCTGCCTGAAATGTTTGGATGTCGAAACAGAAGTCTTTTTATCACAGGACAAGAAATCAGCCTTCGACAACCTAACCGGTAGAAATTTTTTTTTTGAAAAAAACCGTAAGCCCCGGGGTCACAATTTCATCAAAAATCGGACTTTCGGGAATTCACTCAAAAATGGTGCCAAACGTGTGCAAATGCTCCCCTGAAAGGTTTCGCGGTCGAAACAGAAGTTTTTTTATCACAGGACAAGAAATCAGCCATCGACAACTTAACCGGCAGAAATTTTTTTTTGAAAAAATCCGTAAGGGTCCACAATTTCATCAAAAATCTGACTTTCGACAATTCACTCAAAAATGGAGCTAAACGGTTGCAAATGCTCCCCTGAAAGGTTTGGCGGTCGAAACAGAAGGCTTTTTCTCACAGGAGAAGAAATCAGTCCTCGACAACTTAACCGGCAGAATTTTATTTTTTAAAAAAATCCCTAAGCCCCGGGGTCACAATTTCATCAAAATCTGACTTTCGGCAATTCACTCAAAAATGGTGCCAAACGGGTGGAAATGCTCCCCTGAAAGGTTTGGCGGTCGAAACAGAAGTTTTTTTATCACAGGACAAGAAATCAGCCCTCGACAACTTAACCGGCTTAAATTTTTTTTGAAAAAATCCGTAAGCCCCGGGGTCACAATTTCATCAAAAATCAGACTTTCGGGAATTCACTCAAAAATGATGCCAAACGGGTGCAAATGCTCCTGAAAGGTTTGGCGGTCGAAACAGAAGTTTTTTTATCACAGGACAAGAAATCAGCCATCGACAACTTAACAGGCAGATATTTTTTTTTGAAAAGATCCGTAAGCCCCGGGGTCACAATTTCATCAAAAATCTGACTTTCGACAATTCACTCAAAAATGGAGCTAAACGGTTGCAAATGCTCCCTGAAAGGTTTGGCGGTCAAAACAGAAGGCTTTTTATCACAGGACAAGAAATCAGCCCTCGACAACTTAACCGGCAGAATTTCTTTTTTGAAAAAATCCGTAAGCCCCGGGGTCACAATTTCATCAAAAATCGGACTTTCGGGAATTCATTCAAAAATGGTGCCAAACGGTTTGCAAATGCTCCCCTGAAAGGTTTGGCGGTCGAAACAGAAAGCTTTTTTATTGCAGGAAAAGAAATCAGCCGTCGACAACTTAACCGGCAGAATTTTTTTAAAAAAAAAAATCCGTAAGCCCCGGGGTCACAATTTCATCAAAAATCTGACTTTCGACAATTCACTCAAAAATGGAGCTAAACGGTTGCAAATGCTCCCCTGAAAGGTTTGGCGGTCGAAACAGAAGTTTTTTTTATCACAGGACAAGAAATCAGCCCTCGACAACTTAACCGGCAGAATTTTTTTTTTGAAAATATCCGTAAGCCCCGGGGTCACAATTTCATCAAAAATCGGACTTTCGGCAATTCCCTCAAAATGGTGCCAAACGGGTGAAAATGCTCCCCTGAAGGGTTTGGCGGTCGAACAGAATTTTTTTTATCCACAGGACAAGAAATCAGCCATCGACAACTTAACCGGCAGAAATTTTTTTTGAAAAAATCCCTAAGCCCGGGGTCACAATTTCATCAAAAATCTGACTTTCGGCAATTCACTCAAAATGGTGCCAAACGGTTGCAAATGCTGCCCTGAAATGTTTGGATGTCGAAACAGAAGTCTTTTTATCACAGGACAAGAAATCAGCCTTCGACAACCTAACCGGTAGAAATTTTTTTTTTGAAAAAAACCGTAAGCCCCGGGGTCACAATTTCATCAAAAATCGGACTTTCGGGAATTCACTCAAAAATGGTGCCAAACGTGTGCAAATGCTCCCCTGAAAGGTTTCGCGGTCGAAACAGAAGTTTTTTTATCACAGGACAAGAAATCAGCCATCGACAACTTAACCGGCAGAAATTTTTTTTTGAAAAAATCCGTAAGGGTCACAATTTCATCAAAAATCTGACTTTCGACAATTCACTCAAAAATGGAGCTAAACGGTTGCAAATGCTCCCCTGAAAGGTTTGGCGGTCGAAACAGAAGGCTTTTTCTCACAGGAGAAGAAATCAGTCCTCGACAACTTAACCGGCAGAATTTTATTTTTAAAAAAATCCCTAAGCCCCGGGGTCACAATTTCATCAAAAATCTGACTTTCGGCAATTCACTCAAAAATGGTGCCAAACGGGTGCAAATGCTCCCCTGAAAGGTTTGGCGGTCGAAACAGAAGTTTTTTTATCACAGGACAAGAAATCAGCCCTCGACAACTTAACCGGCTTAAATTTTTTTTTGAAAAAATCCGTAAGCCCCGGGGTCACAATTTCATCAAAAATCAGACTTTCGGGAATTCACTCAAAAATGATGCCAAACGGGTGCAAATGCTCCCCTGAAAGGTTTGGCGGTCGAAACAGAAGTTTTTTTATCACAGGACAAGAAATCAGCCATCGACAACTTAACAGGCAGATATTTTTTTTTGAAAAGATCCGTAAGCCCCGGGGTCACAATTTCATCAAAAATCTGACTTTCGACAATTCACTCAAAAATGGAGCTAAACGGTTGCAAATGCTCCCCTGAAAGGTTTG
The DNA here is from genome assembly GCF_964270895.1 of Podarcis filfolensis. Classification (NCBI taxonomy): domain Eukaryota; kingdom Metazoa; phylum Chordata; class Lepidosauria; order Squamata; family Lacertidae; genus Podarcis; species Podarcis filfolensis. The sequence goes on along the minus strand of NW_028149241.1, from coordinate 10,026 downwards.
GCGGTCAAAACAGAAGGCTTTTTATCACAGGACAAGAAATCAGCCCTCGACAACTTAACCGGCAGAATTTTTTTTTTGAAAAAATCCGTAAGCCCCGGGGTCACAATTTCATCAAAAATCGGACTTTCGGGAATTCATTCAAAAATGGTGCCAAACGGTTGCAAATGCTCCCCTGAAAGGTTTGGCGGTCGAAACAGAAAGCTTTTTTATTGCAGGAAAAGAAATCAGCCGTCGACAACTTAACCGGCAGAATTTTTAAAAAAAAAAAAATCCGTAAGCCCCGGGGTCACAATTTCATCAAAAATCTGACTTTCGACAATTCACTCAAAAATGGAGCTAAACGGTTGCAAATGCTCCCCTGAAAGGTTTGGCGGTCGAAACAGAAGTTTTTTTATCACAGGACAAGAAATCAGCCATCGACAACTTAACAGGCAGATTATTTTTTTTTGAAAAAATCCGTAAGCCCCGGGGTCACAATTTCATCAAAAATCGGACTTTCGGCAATTCCCTCAAAAATGGTGCCAAAAGGGTGAAAATGCTCCCCTGAAGGGTTTGGCGGTCGAAACAGAATTTTCTTTATCCACAGAACAAGAAATCAGCCATCGACAACTTAACCGGCAAAAATTTTTTTTTGAAAAATTCCGTAAGCCCCGGGGTCACAATTTCATCAAAAATCTGACTTTTGACAATTCACTCCAAAATGGAGCTAAACGGTTGCAAATGCTCCCCTGAAACGTTTGGATGTCGAAACAGAAGTCTTTTTATCACAGGACAAGAAATCAGCCCTCGACAACTTAATCGGCTTAAATTTTTTTTTGAAAAAATCCGTAAGCCCCGGGGTCACAATTTCATCAAAAATCGGACTTTCGGGAATTCACTCAAAAATGATGCCAAACGGGTGCAAATGCTCCCCTGAAAGGTTTCGCGGTCGAAACAGAAGTTTTTTTATCACAGGACAAGAAATCAGCCATCGACAACTTAACAGGCAGATTTTTTTTTTTTGAAAAAATCCGTAAGCCCCGGGGTCACAATTTCATCAAAAATCTGACTTTCGACAATTCACTCAAAAATGGAGCTAAACGGTTGCAAATGCTCCCCTGAAAGGTTTGGCGGTCAAAACAGAAGGCTTTTTATCACAGGACAAGAAATCAGCCCTCGACAACTTAACCGGCAGAATTTTTTTTTTGAAAAAATCCGTAAGCCCCGGGGTCACAATTTCATCAAAAATCGGACTTGCGGGAATTCATTCAAAAATGGTGCCAAACGGTTGCAAATGCTCCCCTGAAAGGTTTGGCGGTCGAAACAGAAAGCTTTTTTATTGCAGGAAAAGAAATCAGCCGTCGACAACTTAACCGGCAGAATTTTTAAAAAAAAAAAAATCCGTAAGGCCCGGGGTCACAATTTCATCAAAAATCTGACTTTCGACAATTCACTCAAAAATGGAGCTAAACGGTTGCAAATGCTCCCCTGAAAGGTTTGGCGGTCGAAACAGAAGTTTTTTTATCACAGGACAAGAAATCAGCCATCGACAACTTAACAGGCAGATTTTTTTTTTTTGAAAAAATCCGTAAGCCCCGGGGTCACAATTTCATCAAAAATCGGACTTTCGGCAATTCCCTCAAAAATGGTGCCAAACGGGTGAAAATGCTCCCCTGAAGGGTTTGGCGGTCGAAACAGAATTTTTTTTATCCACAGGACAAGAAATCAGCCATCGACAACTTAACCGGCAGAAATTTTTCTTTGAAAAAATCCCTAAGCCCCGGGGTCACAATTTCATCAAAAATCTGACTTTCGGCAATTCACTCAAAAATGGTGCCAAACGGTTGCAAATGCTGCCCTGAAATGTTTGGATGTCGAAACAGAAGTCTTTTTATCACAGGACAAGAAATCAGCCCTCGACAACCTAACCGGTAGAAATTTTTTTTTTGAAAAAAACCGTAAGCCCCGGGGTCACAATTTCATCAAAAATCGGACTTTCGGGAATTCACTCAAAAATGGTGCCAAACGTGTGCAAATGCTCCCCTGAAAGGTTTGGCGGTCGAAACAGAAGTTTTTTTTGTCACAGGACAAGAAATCAGCCATCGACAACTTAACCGGCAGAAATTTTTTTTTGAAAAAATCCGTAAGGGTCACAATTTCATCAAAAATCTGACTTTCGACAATTCACTCAAAAATGGAGCTAAACGGTTGCAAATGCTCCCCTGAAAGGTTTGGCGGTCGAAACAGAAGGCTTTTTCTCACAGGAGAAGAAATCAGTCCTCGACAACTTAACCGGCAGAATTATATTTTTAAAAAAATCCCTAAGCCCCGGGGTCACAATTTCATCAAAAATCTGACTTTCGGCAATTCACTCAAAAATGGTGCCAAACGGCTGCAAATGCTCCCCTGAAAGGTTTGGCGGTCGAAACAGAAGTTTTTTTATCACAGGACAAGAAATCAGCCCTCGACAACTTAACCGGCTTAAATTTTTTTTTGAAAAAATCCGTAAGCCCCGGGGTCACAATTTCATCAAAAATCAGACTTTCGGGAATTCACTCAAAAATGATGCCAAACGGGTGCAAATGCTCCCCTGAAAGGTTTGGCGGTCGAAACAGAAGTTTTTTTATCACAGGACAAGAAATCAGCCATCGACAACTTAACAGGCAGATATTTTTTTTTGAAAAGATCCGTAAGCCCCGGGGTCACAATTTCATCAAAAATCTGACTTTCGACAATTCACTCAAAAATGGAGCTAAACGGTTGCAAATGCTCCCCTGAAAGGTTTGGCGGTCAAAACAGAAGGCTTTTTATCACAGGACAAGAAATCAGCCCTCGACAACTTAACCGGCAGAATTTTTTTTTTGAAAAAATCCGTAAGCCCCGGGGTCACAATTTCATCAAAAATCGGACTTTCGGGAATTCATTCAAAAATGGTGCCAAACGGTTGCAAATGCTCCCCTGAAAGGTTTGGCGGTCGAAACAGAAAGCTTTTTTATTGCAGGAAAAGAAATCAGCCGTCGACAACTTAACCGGCAGAATTTTTTTTTAAAAAAAAATCCGTAAGCCCCGGGGTCACAATTTCATCAAAAATCTGACTTTCGACAATTCACTCAAAAATGGAGCTAAACGGTTGCAAATGCTCCCCTGAAAGGTTTGGCGGTCAAAACAGAAGGCTTTTTATCACAGGACAAGAAATCAGCCCTCGACAACTTAACCGGCAGAATTTTTTTTTTTGAAAAAATCCGTAAGGCCCGGGGTCACAATTTCATCAAAAATCGGACTTTCGGGAATTCATTCAAAAATGGTGCCAAACGGTTTCAAATGCTCCCCTGAAAGGTTTGGCGGTCGAAACAGAAAGCTTTTTTATCACAGGAAAAGAAATGAGCCGTCGACAACTTAACCGGCAGAATTTTTTTTTAAAAAAAAATCCGTAAGCCCCGGGGTCACAATTTCATCAAAAATCGGACTTTCGGCAATTCCCTCAAAAATGGTGCCAAACGGGTGAAAATGCTCCCCTGAAGGGTTTGGCGGTCGAAACAGAATTTTTTTTATCCACAGGACAAGAAATCAGCCATCAACAACTTAACCGGCAGAAATTTTTTTTTGAAAAAATACGTAAGCCCCGGGGTCACAATTTCATCAAAAATCTGACTTTCGGGAATTCACTCAAAAATGGTGCCAAACGTGTGCAAATGCTCCCCTGAAAGGTTTGGCGGTCAAAACAGAAGTTTTTTTATCACAGGACAAGAAATCAGCCATCGACAACTTAACCGGCAGAATTTTTTTTTTGAAAAAATCCGTAAGCCCCGGGGTCACAATTTCATCAAAAATCTGACTTTTGACAATTCACTCCAAAATGGAGCTAAACGGTTGCAAATGCTCCCCTGAAACGTTTGGATGTCGAAACAGAAGTCTTTTTATCACAGGACAAGAAATCAGCCCTCGACAACTTAATCGGCTTAAATTTTTTTTTGAAAAAATCCGTAAGCCCCGGGGTCACAATTTCATCAAAAATCTGACTTTCGACAATTCACTCAAAAATGGAGCTAAACGGTTGCAAATGCTCCCCTGAAAGGTTTGGCGGTCGAAACAGAAGTTTTTTTATCACAGGACAAGAAATCAGCCATCGACAACTTAACAGGCAGATTTTTTTTTTTGAAAAAATCCGTAAGCCCCGGGGTCACAATTTCATCAAAAATCTGACTTTCGACAATTCACTCAAAAATGGAGCTAAACGGTTGCAAATGCTCCCCTGAAAGGTTTGGCGGTCAAAACAGAAGGCTTTTTATCACAGGACAAGAAATCAGCCCTCGACAACTTAACCGGCAGAATTTTTTTTTGAAAAAATCCGTAAGCCCCGGGGTCACAATTTCATCAAAAATCGGACTTTCGGGAATTCATTCAAAAATGGTGCCAAACGGTTGCAAATGCTCCCCTGAAAGGTTTGGCGGTCAAAACAGAAGTTTTTTTATCACAGGACAAGAAATCAGCCATCGACAACTTAACCGGCAGAATTTTTTTTTTGAAAAAATCCGTAAGCCCCGGGGTCACAATTTCATCAAAAATCTGACTTTTGACAATTCACTCCAAAATGGAGCTAAACGGTTGCAAATGCTCCCCTGAAACGTTTGGATGTCGAAACAGAAGTCTTTTTATCACAGGACAAGAAATCAGCCCTCGACAACTTAATCGGCTTAAATTTTTTTTTGAAAAAATCCGTAAGCCCCGGGGTCACAATTTCATCAAAAATCTGACTTTCGACAATTCACTCAAAAATGGAGCTAAACGGTTGCAAATGCTCCCCTGAAAGGTTTGGCGGTCGAAACAGAAGTTTTTTTATCACAGGACAAGAAATCAGCCATCGACAACTTAACAGGCAGATTTTTTTTTTTGAAAAAATCCGTAAGCCCCGGGGTCACAATTTCATCAAAAATCTGACTTTCGACAATTCACTCAAAAATGGAGCTAAACGGTTGCAAATGCTCCCCTGAAAGGTTTGGCGGTCAAAACAGAAGGCTTTTTATCACAGGACAAGAAATCAGCCCTCGACAACTTAACCGGCAGAATTTTTTTTTGAAAAAATCCGTAAGCCCCGGGGTCACAATTTCATCAAAAATCGGACTTTCGGGAATTCATTCAAAAATGGTGCCAAACGGTTGCAAATGCTCCCCTGAAAGGTTTGGCGGTCGAAACAGAAAGCTTTTTTATTGCAGGAAAAGAAATCAGCCATCAACAACTTAACCGGCAGAAATTTTTTTTTGAAAAAATACGTAAGCCCCGGGGTCACAATTTCATCAAAAATCTGACTTTCGGGAATTCACTCAAAAATGGTGCCAAACGTGTGCAAATGCTCCCCTGAAAGGTTTGGCGGTCAAAACAGAAGTTTTTTTATCACAGGACAAGAAATCAGCCATCGACAACTTAACCGGCAGAATTTTTTTTTTGAAAAAATCCGTAAGCCCCGGGGTCACAATTTCATCAAAAATCTGACTTTTGACAATTCACTCCAAAATGGAGCTAAACGGTTGCAAATGCTCCCCTGAAACGTTTGGATGTCGAAACAGAAGTCTTTTTATCACAGGACAAGAAATCAGCCCTCGACAACTTAATCGGCTTAAATTTTTTTTTGAAAAAATCCGTAAGCCCCGGGGTCACAATTTCATCAAAAATCTGACTTTCGACAATTCACTCAAAAATGGAGCTAAACGGTTGCAAATGCTCCCCTGAAAGGTTTGGCGGTCGAAACAGAAGTTTTTTTATCACAGGACAAGAAATCAGCCATCGACAACTTAACAGGCAGATTTTTTTTTTTGAAAAAATCCGTAAGCCCCGGGGTCACAATTTCATCAAAAATCTGACTTTCGACAATTCACTCAAAAATGGAGCTAAACGGTTGCAAATGCTCCCCTGAAAGGTTTGGCGGTCAAAACAGAAGGCTTTTTATCACAGGACAAGAAATCAGCCCTCGACAACTTAACCGGCAGAATTTTTTTTTGAAAAAATCCGTAAGCCCCGGGGTCACAATTTCATCAAAAATCGGACTTTCGGGAATTCATTCAAAAATGGTGCCAAACGGTTGCAAATGCTCCCCTGAAAGGTTTGGCGGTCAAAACAGAAGTTTTTTTATCACAGGACAAGAAATCAGCCATCGACAACTTAACCGGCAGAATTTTTTTTTTGAAAAAATCCGTAAGCCCCGGGGTCACAATTTCATCAAAAATCTGACTTTTGACAATTCACTCCAAAATGGAGCTAAACGGTTGCAAATGCTCCCCTGAAACGTTTGGATGTCGAAACAGAAGTCTTTTTATCACAGGACAAGAAATCAGCCCTCGACAACTTAATCGGCTTAAATTTTTTTTTGAAAAAATCCGTAAGCCCCGGGGTCACAATTTCATCAAAAATCTGACTTTCGACAATTCACTCAAAAATGGAGCTAAACGGTTGCAAATGCTCCCCTGAAAGGTTTGGCGGTCGAAACAGAAGTTTTTTTATCACAGGACAAGAAATCAGCCATCGACAACTTAACAGGCAGATTTTTTTTTTTGAAAAAATCCGTAAGCCCCGGGGTCACAATTTCATCAAAAATCTGACTTTCGACAATTCACTCAAAAATGGAGCTAAACGGTTGCAAATGCTCCCCTGAAAGGTTTGGCGGTCAAAACAGAAGGCTTTTTATCACAGGACAAGAAATCAGCCCTCGACAACTTAACCGGCAGAATTTTTTTTTGAAAAAATCCGTAAGCCCCGGGGTCACAATTTCATCAAAAATCGGACTTTCGGGAATTCATTCAAAAATGGTGCCAAACGGTTGCAAATGCTCCCCTGAAAGGTTTGGCGGTCGAAACAGAAAGCTTTTTTATTGCAGGAAAAGAAATCAGCCGTCGACAACTTAACCGGCAAAATTTTTTTTTTTTGAAAAAATCCGTAAGCCCCGGGGTCACAATTTCATCAAAAATCTGACTTTCGGCAATTCACTCAAAAATGGTGCCAAACGGTTGCAAATGCTGCCCTGAAATGTTTGGATGTCGAAACAGAAGTCTTTTTATCACAGGACAAGAAATCAGCCCTCGACAACCTAACCGGTAGAAATTTTTTTTTTGAAAAAAACCGTAAGCCCCGGGGTCACAATTTCATCAAAAATCGGACTTTCGGGAATTCACTCAAAAATGGTGCCAAACGTGTGCAAATGCTCCCCTGAAAGATTTGGCGGTCGAAACAGAAGTTTTTTTATCACAGGACAAGAAATCAGCCATCGACAACTTAACCGGCAGAAATTTTTTTTTGAAAAAATCCGTAAGGGTCACAATTTCATCAAAAATCTGACTTTCGACAATTCACTCAAAAATGGAGCTAAACGGTTGCAAATGCTCCCCTGAAAGGTTTGGCGGTCGAATAAGAAGGCTTTTTCTCACAGGAGAAGAAATCAGTCCTCGACAACTTAACCGGCAGAATTTTATTTTTTAAAAAATCCCTAAGCCCCGGGGTCACAATTTCATCAAAAATCTGACTTTCGGCAATTCACTCAAAAATGGTGCCAAACGGGTGCAAATGCTCCCCTGAAAGGTTTGGCGGTCGAAACAGAAGTTTTTTTATCACAGGACAAGAAATCAGCCCTCGACAACTTAACCGGCTTAAATTTTTTTTTTGAAAAAATCCGTAAGCCCCGGGGTCACAATTTCATCAAAAATCAGACTTTCGGGAATTCACTCAAAAATGATGCCAAACGGGTGCAAATGCTCCCCTGAAAGGTTTGGCGGTCGAAACAGAAGTTTTTTTATCACAGGACAAGAAATCAGCCATCGACAACTTAACAGGCAGATATTTTTTTTTGAAAAGATCCGTAAGCCCCGGGGTCACAATTTCATCAAAAATCTGACTTTCGACAATTCACTCAAAAATGGAGCTAAACGGTTGCAAATGCTCCCCTGAAAGGTTTGGCGGTCAAAACAGAAGGCTTTTTATCACAGGACAAGAAATCAGCCCTCGACAACTTAACCGGCAGAATTTTTTTTTTGAAAAAATCCGTAAGCCCCGGGGTCACAATTTCATCAAAAATCGGACTTTCGGGAATTCATTCAAAAATGGTGCCAAACGGTTTCAAATGCTCCCCTGAAAGGTTTGGCGGTCGAAACAGAAAGCTTTTTTATCACAGGAAAAGAAATGAGCCGTCGACAACTTAACCGGCAGAATTTTTTTTAAAAAAAAAATCCGTAAGCCCCGGGGTCACAATTTCATCAAAAATCGGACTTTCGGCAATTCCCTCAAAAATGGTGCCAAACGGGTGAAAATGCTCCCCTGAAGGGTTTGGCGGTCGAAACAGAATTTTTTTTATCCACAGGACAAGAAATCAGCCATCAACAACTTTACTGGCAGAATTTTTTTTTAAAAAAAATCCGAAAGCCCCGGGGTCACAATTTCATCAAAAATCTGACTTTCGGCAATTCACTCAAAAATGGTGCCAAACGGTTGCAAATGCTCCCCTGAAATGTTTGGATGTCGAAACAGAAGTCTTTTTATCACAGGAGAAGAAATCAGCCCTCGACAACTTAACCGGCAAAATTTTTTTTTTGAAAAAATCCGTAAGCCCCGGGGTCACAATTTCATCAAAAATCTGACTTTCGGGAATTCACTCAAAAATGGAGCTAAACGGTTGCAAATGCTCCCCTGAAAGGTTTGGCGGTCGAAACAGAAGTTTTTTTATGACAGGACAAGAAATCAGCCATCGACAACTTAACAGGCAGATTTTTTTTTTTGAAAAAATCCGTAAGCCCCGGGGTCACAATTTCATCAAAAATCGGACTTTCGGCAATTCCCTCAAAAATGGTGCCAAACGGGTGAAAATGCTCCCCTGAAGGGTTTGGCGGTCGAAACAGAATTTTTTTTATCCACAGGACAAGAAATCAGCCATCGACAACTTAACCGGCAGAAATTTTTCTTTGAAAAAATCCCTAAGCCCCGGGGTCACAATTTCATCAAAAATCTGACTTTCGGCAATTCACTCAAAAATGGTGCCAAACGGTTGCAAATGCTGCCCTGAAATGTTTGGATGTCGAAACAGAAATCTTTTTATCACAGGACAAGAAATCAGCCCTCGACAACTTAACCGGCTTAAATTTTTTTTTGAAAAAATCCGTAAGCCCCGGGGTCACAATTTCATCAAAAATCAGACTTTCGGGAATTCACTCAAAAATGATGACAAACGGGTGCAAATGCTCCCCTGAAAGGTTTGGCGGTCGAAACAGAAGTTTTTTTTATCACAGGACAAGAAATCAGCCATCGACAACTTAACAGGCAGATATTTTTTTTTGAAAAGATCCGTAAGCCCCGGGGTCACAATTTCATCAAAAATCTGACTTTCGACAATTCACTCAAAAATGGAGCTAAACGGTTGCAAATGCTCCCCTGAAAGGTTTGGCGGTCAAAACAGAAGGCTTTTTATCACAGGACAAGAAATCAGCCCTCGACAACTTAACCGGCAGAATTTTTTTTTTGAAAAAATCCGTAAGCCCCGGGGTCACAATTTCATCAAAAATCGGACTTTCGGGAATTCATTCAAAAATGGTGCCAAACGGTTGCAAATGCTCCCCTGAAAGGTTTGGCGGTCGAAACAGAAAGCTTTTTTATTGCAGGAAAAGAAATCAGCCGTCGACAACTTAACCGGCAGAATTTTTTAAAAAAAAAAAAATCCGTAAGCCCCGGGGTCACAATTTCATCAAAAATCTGACTTTCGACAATTCACTCAAAAATGGAGCTAAACGGTTGCAAATGCTCCCCTGAAAGGTTTGGCGGTCAAAACAGAAGGCTTTTTATCACAGGACAAGAAATCAGCCCTCGACAACTTAACCGGCAGAATTTTTTTTTTGAAAAAATCCGTAAGGCCCGGGGTCACAATTTCATCAAAAATCGGACTTTCGGGAATTCATTCAAAAATGGTGCCAAACGGTTTCAAATGCTCCCCTGAAAGGTTTGGCGGTCGAAACAGAAAGCTTTTTTATCACAGGAAAAGAAATGAGCCGTCGACAACTTAACCGGCAGAATTTTTTT
>NW_028149242.1:0-15093 GCF_964270895.1 Podarcis filfolensis | reverse complement strand
CAGACCTGGTGGATTTTCATCTTGGTTTTGATCAGTAGCATCACATCCTCCCATGCCCTTTTGGAGAGATGAGTCATTGCCATAGCTGCCTTGCCAATGTGCTTGTCCAGCTCAGCACGTTGCAGTTATGGTGGAGCCCAGGGAGACAAAACCGCTGATCACCTCAAGAGTGCAGTCACCAATGCTGATGTGTGGAGTGCTGGTGGCATCCTGACCCAGGATGTTGGTCTTCATCAGGCTGATGGTGAGGCTGAACTCCATGCAGGCTTGGGCAATACGGTTGATTAGCAGGTTTTGCATATCCATATTATTAGGGAATCTCTAATGCATACAAGGGGCAAAGCATAAAACCATGAAACTTCCCCAACACTAAAGAGAGGGGCAGCCCTACTTGTGAGCAGCTGTGTAAGTGGATTGGAGTCAACTGAGTAGAACTTTTAACACATATAGGGTTTATGTACATTTTCTTATACATCATGGTATTAAGCAGTATATAAATTGTTGAACTAAATACATAATAAATATCCTTTTGCAACAACTCTGTGGATTGGTTGTAAATATCATCATTTTATTAATAGTAGATTGAGCCTGAGAAGTTGAGGCTCACTCAGAGACACACAATTATTGAACAATTGAGCTGGGATTTGAATTTATTTGGTGCAAGTCCATAATTTTATTCACTGGACAATGCCAGCTTTCATTCTGGCTACATTACGCCATTGACATATGGACAAACCTCCCATTTGTAAGTAAACAGAAATTAAACATTGCTAAATGGGCATAATTATCCATTTCTGAATCCTTTCAGACTGTGAAAATCGTGTCTTCCTTTTGAGCAGATGAAATTAATAACAACAGCTGGTTTGGATCTCACCCTATGCTGATATTTGTATGATGCCCCATTACTGTGAACGGAAGCTGGTGTTTTGCCAGATTTTGACATGATCACTGCTTGCTCCAAGGAAGAGCCAATAGAGAGCCCAAGTCAATCACAATATGCTTAATCCATAAATACTGTGGTGTTTTAATGATGTGATGTGATGTTAGCAGCAACAGAGGGATGAGGCACAGCGTATCAGTTAAAGGCTGTGTCATAACCCTTTAGTGTTTGCTCACCAAGACTGCGATGATATAGCAGATGTTTAAAGGAGGGCAATTTTCTACTGACTAATATGTTGAGCAGGTACTTCAGCACTCCCCTACTGCTTATGGCAATATGAACAGCTGGGATTACTTAAACTGTGAAAAAATAAAACATCATGCAGCATAGCATGAGACTGGTGAATTGATCATAGAGAAAGGTTCTTCTCCAGACTTTGCAATGCTTGCTGAAGGCTAATTGTCACATTGATGCTCATGCCTCTTTTTCACTCTCTCTCTCCTTAGGTCCAGAGCACTGGGAGGCAGGCTGGAGCCTTCAGCCACCCATGGATCTTAGACCATCTTGCACAGTTATCACTAGGTGACAAAGATGGTTGTCCCTAGACAACATGCTTGTTCTTGCATAAGACCTGCATTCCCATCCAGAACTGACCTATCTCCTGGGCATGAGAATAACTCTTCCATAGGGCCTCTGTCTTACCAGGGTTTCAACTCAGTTTATTGGCCTTCATCCAGCCCACCACCCTGCTCAAGCCCAGAGCCTGCACAGCCACTCCTGATTCACATGTTGCAGAAATTTGCTCCAAATCCGCTAGACTGCCCCCAGTGACTTCATATAAGTGTTAAATACCAATGGAGACAAAACAGTCTTATTCACAGATAATTGTGTCCCCCTGGTTCTCTCCATAACACATCCTGTATGTCTGCTGTAGGTATGCTGCCTTTAAGACCAAGCACTCCAGTTTGCCCATCTGGCCTAGAGGCTTTGCCTGACTAGCTGGCCTTTTATGTGGAACTGGTAGCATTTCAGAGAAAGCTACCCTGAAAGTCCTGGCCTTCAACTTCCTATCTAGTAACCTAAAATTCATTTTCAGGATCACACAATTTCATTTTTGTATGTTGTTGGTGCCATCATGAACCACGACCAAGAGAGAGATTGTGAGACAAAAAGAGCAATTCCACAAACAAACAAAAAGGAAAAGAGCAACCAACTGGGTTGAAAATGAGATTTGTGATTCTTATGGAAGATAGCCTAATTGTGTGAAATGAATGGCAAAATCAAACAAATGTGCAATTTTGCAAAGCTATCAAAACTCACACCAAGAGCAACTCTTTAGTGCAAAGCAGAATGAACAAGAGTAGCAAAGGGAAAGAAATGGCCTTGCTCCCCATGGGACACCCTAATACCACCTTAGCAGAGTTTCTATTCTGCTTTCATTATTATTCTGTCTTTCTTCTAAAACCCCTTTTCATAATCATATTTTTAAATTCTACTTTTTGTAAATGAAAATAAGAGTATAATAATTGCCATTTATAGAGTGCTTCACAGAATATGAAGTGTTTCCCATACAATATCTTGGCTTGCAACAACCCAGTAAGGTATTGCAAGCTTCATGTTGCCGATGGAGGTTGAGGCAATTGATGGCCATCTAATGACTGAGAAACTATTTTGAGCCAAACCTTCAAGTTGTAGCTCTGTTTCTTATCCATGGCATGTCAGCAGTCATTGAAATACTTTAAATAAATAAATAAAAATTTAAAATATCTTTACTGTTTAATATGAGCCATCGAAAGGTTTGATGAAATGGCCTCAAACTTATCTGGTCACTTGTGGGAAATCCACTTCTTTGTGAAATTGCCAGTTTTGACAAAATTTTAAATTTAAAAAAGTAATCTTGAAACTAATTCTTACAGCACAAGCAAGTCTCCTGAGGACAATTCAGGTCAGTACCATTGCATATTGTGTTGCAGCTGTGAAGCTGTTAAAGATGCAGGTGGGTTGCAACTTGATAAGCCTACACTTTGGACCTATTCACACATTCCCTCCTCCAGTCATGGGAAGATGAAGCAGCAGCACCCCAGCACTGCATTGCCCACCCAACCTCCCAATGCCTGTGCATGCAAGGAAGGAGAAGCTTGCATTCATTCAGCTGAATGTGTGTAAGTTCTGCCTTCAGATCTGTCACCAAAAGCATAGAAGATGGCAAGGCAGTCAGTCAGAACTGTGAGGTTGGGGTGTAAGACCAGCTGACGTGGCCCCACTCTCTGCCTCTAGGGGTGCATGAAGACATGGAGGGAATTCCAAATAGGCCTGGTGTCCATGAGTTATCATGTGCCCAAGGTACTACTAGGTACGGACAATAAGTTTACTGTGAAGTATTTGATGTTGCTGATAATCTGGAAACAAGACTAAGTGGCCTAATTGATCCAGGCCCAGTTCACACATACATGTGCATCATTTGATTTTTTTGTGATGGATTACTACAGTCTTGATGACTGACAAATGAGTGGTGAGCTGACTAGGGGTGCATGAACATCCCTGTGCTCATGTCAAAGGGGGGTTGGTGGTGTGCGTGTGCTGCTTCCAACCATGAAATATGGATGTTTTGCATGCCATCTGTCCCAGTGCACAGAACATGTTCATGTGTGCTTGAAGCACCTGCCACTTGCCAGCTCTCCCTTCCAAGGGTCTGCAGATAATTTGCACTTAGTGAACTAAGTGTTACTGTTTTAAAATGAGTGTTTATGAAATAATCAGCATCATTCCAGATGGAATCTCCTGAAGAACTTCATGTGTCTCCATCTATTTTCCTATCACAGTGACTAAGTGAGGATTTAGGTGGAGAAAATATCTTCTAAAGTCCTCTGAGTTGTCCAACATATTAATAAGAATAGACAATTTATTTTTTGAAAAAAGTAGACAATAGAGGGGGTAAGCTTTGAAGATGTCTAGACTTTGGAAATAGCGTTCTCTTCAAAGCATTTAGATTGGGGAAAGCTTTGAAATTGGATATGCTCTGGAGTAAAGACTTTGAAGATCATTGCGCTTCAGGGGGAAAGCTTTGAAGGGTCTGGGCAGGGCAGTGTGGAGAGAACTTGCTTTTTTCTGATTCCTTGTGTTGCTGGTGACATCTTTTCTTCTTTTTAATGCACTTTCCAAAAGGTAAAACATTAAATTTAGGAAAACCATCAAACGTCAGTCCAGTTCAGATGTGACAGTTCAGGCCTGATAAATCATTGTTTATTGAATTGGAAATGTGCCATATGCAAAAACCAGTCTAATGAGGATTCCCACCTGACCCTTTGGGTTGCTCATCCAGAGGCAAAGATGGAGGGGAATGGCAGTTGTGGCAGGGGGTACAGGGCAAGCCCACACAGTTACCCAAGCAATGATTGTCTTCCCATCAAGGATTCTGTAGTCCAAGTGAAAGCCTATACACCCAGAGACTGAGTTGTACACTTCCTTTCCCCTGTGAAATTATGTGTGTGGAGGGGGGAAGAGTTTCCCAAACTGAGACTCTAAGTATGTGGGCTTTATGTGAATCATTCCTAAATGTTTTTCCTACCTTTTCAAAGCATCCTTGCTGCCTGTGTTATACCTGAATGGAACAGACACATGAACAAGGGTGGTTGCCTTGTCCTATCCAGCTTGGCCCTCAGCAGTAACCCAGGATTCCTAAATAAGTTCCCCCCCCAGCTGCTGTGCAAAGTTGTGGAGAAAGAGGACTCTTGCAGTGAAAAAGTGGCCAGCAGGACTGTGTGTAGAATGCCAAACTGCCCCTGCCCACTGCTTTTCTTCTGCCATTCCTACTTTCCCCCTCTTATCTGAGAAACACACCTCAGCACCTAGCCAAGTGGAGGAAAGTGTTGGTTGTGGGGAGTGGTTGCAGAGGAAAAGCAAGGAGTGGGGAAATAAGCCCTGTCCCACACACATCCCTATCCACTCCAGGCCAGTTCCAGTGGGGGGGGGGGAGTTCGGGGGAGGGAGTTGGTGGGGAGAGCCTGGGTAAGGTGCTGTCAGTCAGAACACCACCCTGAGGTGAATCCATCTCCTCTTCCTCTCTTGTGCTGCTGCCACTGCCCATTTGCTCGCCTCTCCCTCTGGGCCCAGTCAGCACTCCTTCTCCTTCTCCTTCTCCTTCTCCTTCTCCTTCTCCTTCTCCTTCTCCTTCTCCTTCTCCTTCTCCTTCCCCTTCCCCATCCCCTTCCCCTTCCCCTTCCCCTTCCCCTTCCCCTTCCCCTTCCCCATCCCCTTCCCCATCCCCTTCCGCATCCCCATCCCCTTCCCCTTCCCCTTCTCCATCTTCATCTCCTTCTCCTTCTCCTCTCAATGTTTACTCACCCTGGACACCTTTGATGAAAGGAGCAGGGGGGCCAGGAGATTGATAGATTGGTAGCAGAACCCTGACTTGGGTGGGGTCCTTGGAAGGTGCCTGCCAATGCCGACCCCTGCTTTTGGCTTTGTGCGTTGACAGCAGACCCAGAAAAAGAAATCTTGCGTCTGCTGCCATGCATGCCATTTCTTCTGGTGCTACAGGGGGCTTCTCCTGCTTCTGTTCTTCCTTGACCTGGCACCTCTGTCTGGCTATTTGGCATGCACCCTTCTCAATGCAGGGACAGTGTAAGGTGTCATTTTCTTTTGCTTACTTCACTGAAAGCCATGCAGTGACTGAGTTATGTAAATTGCTGCAGAGGAAATCAATGGATTCCTAAAAAGGGATGTCATGTGGAAGAGGGAAGCTGTTGTGTCTTAGTGTAACCTAGTAAGCTGCCCACGTCTTAGCATTCTAAGTCTTTGGAGAATACTAGTGCACATGCGAGGAAATCAACAAATCTATAAATGCATATCAAGGTTGTTTTATGCTTTTCATTCTATTTTTGTCACTACGTATTGTGCAATTCAAATCGCAGGCAGTTTGATTTTGACTTTAAAAAAATGACAACCCCGAAACCTCTATCAGGTTTTCCAGTCGTCACTGAATTATGGCAGCAAGAGTATGGAAACAAAGGCAGCACAGAATTATGGGCATTTTCATTTAGGTAGGTATCAGTTTATATTTTTCAGAGAAGTTTAGTGTTTTATCTACAAGCTGATAGTCTCTGTTTTGCTTCAGCACCTATTCTAATAATGCCTGTGGTTGTAAAGAATCATACTTGCATTCCCATTTAAAACCTCTGGCGATGTTGTGGGAATGTAAACTAAGATGACAATCCTACACTTAAGCACAGTTGTTAGGCTCTACTGAACACAGTGAGACTTACTTCTGAGTAAACATGTAGAGTATTTGGCTGTGAGGCACTCTGGTCTCACACTGAGATTTGGTGTGATTTATTGCTTTCTGTCACAACATAGCTTTAGTTCTAAATTTATTTATTTCTAAATAATTCACCCTGTTCTTCTAACAAAGCAACCGCATGGAGGTCTGCAACCGCTCTGGAGCTGCATGTGGCTCTTTTACACCTTTGCCGCGGCTCCGGGGTGGATACTAGCGAGGGGAGGAGGCGCATTGTGCACCCCGACACTCCCCACTGTGGCGGGCACTGTACTGGCTGTGACGTCGCATGAGGGTGGTGCGTGCGTTAGTCACGCACCGTCCCGACGTCACCTTCCCGCCCGCCCGCTACATTGTAAGGGGCATGTACGCTGGTCACTGCATTGAAAGGGGGCATGTACGCTGGTCACTGTTTTGAAGGGGAGTGAAGAACACACACACAAAAAAAGGTAACTTGTTAATTTAACGTTTATTTCTATGAGAAGGAGTGATTCTGAGGGGTCAAACAAAGAAATAATAAAAAAGTGACAAAAAAGTTATTTTTATAATGAAGAGTTTTGCGGCTCCCAGTTTTTTTTTCTTCGGAAACGGGTCCAAGTGGCTCTTTTTGTCTGAAAGGTTGCAGACCCCTGCTTTAAGGGCACCACTCCTTGCTGGGTTTAGGGCCAGAGAAATGGCAGGGCACCAGAGTAGGTGGAAAGCTGCAGGAGAAGAGACCTTACGAATTCTGACCAGCTCCTCTTTTAAGACTGAGGGTATCAGGTGAAGCAGTAGCAGCAGCAGCAACAAACCACCCTGGCCTAGCCAGCAAACACTGCTGTTGACTCCTCCTGCCACTTTGATCCCCCCACTGTACCTCTGGGGTCCTGACATAGCATCATTCTAGAAAAATAGGTGCCAGAGCTCACCATGAACTACTCCCTTATTTTGTTAGAATGGCGAAAAAGGCCTGTGCCAAACCAGTGCTAAAGACTCTGTAAAGTAAGCCAGCCACCGCCACCAAGGCTCCAGTAAACAGGACAACTGGGCCTGGATGACTGTAGCCAGCTTTTGGGGTAAATCCCATTATCTCACAAGGATAATTGGACTATAAGCAACTGCCAACACCAGGCCTGATCATTTAAATACCAAAACAATCGGAAGCATCTGTGTGTGCTCTATGCAGAGTGAGACACATAGCAAACATGCCCATCCCTGTGCAATCCCTGTCTGCGAGGGGTGGGTCTCTCAGTGTGCAGGGTGGATGGTAGATCTTGTCCTTGTGCCATTCTCCTCATGATATTATTAACTCATATGGGACAAAGTAAGGGATGTACCACAGGGATAATACTGGAGGTTAAACCTGCATCCTCTAACCATCACTACCATTCAGAATCAACTCATCTTTTATCTGCATAGCTGCTGCTGTTGGATTCTGCTTCCTGGTCACACTAGAGCTGGACAAGAGCTGACTTTTATAGATACTCTCAGTGACAGACAAAGCTGATGTAACAGGGGAACTTTCAAATGATACAAAGCAGGTCTGGGAATGGCAGACACTGTAATTCAAGCTATTTTGTTGTGGGAGGTTGCTTTTTGTATACACTGCATGACAGTGATTGGATAACAAGTAGTTCATCGCTCACCTATCTCCCAGTAGTTTGATTGCTGTGTGTTTACCCAACAACAAAAAATCAGGAAATTAAGTTCAGACAACTCATGTTGCTTTCATAATTTTGTGATGTGTGGAAGTGCCATTGCTTGCTGTCTTATTCTCACTGAAATACTATTCTTGCATTAGAAGACTGGTGGCATAAATCAAAGTGTGTGTATACAGAAATGATTTTTCATTTGTGAAATATCTGCTTTTCTCTCTTCATCCATTTTTCTTATCTAACTTCTGCCACATTCTGGCTAAGGCTTTGGAAAAACCACCCTAGAGACGCCAGTGAAACATGGGGCTCTAACAGGAGTATTTTAACTCTCACCTCAAAGTAGTATTAAGAGCCTCATATTCTTCTCCAGTTTAGATTAAAACTCAAAACAGAGAAGGACTTCTCCCTCCCTCCCAGCCCACCAATCCCCATCAGTATAGTGGTCACTGCACGGGACTTAGACCAAGGAAACGCAGGTTCAAATTCCCACTCAGCCACAAAACTTTCTACAGTTCTGTGTTGCTGTTATTGATTAAGTTGAAAATAAATTAAAACAAACAAAAATACAGGAACTAGAACCGTGTCCCAGAAGAATTGCTTTTGGCTTCTGACACTGAGCATCATGCTCCAGGGGATGTCCTCAGAAGGTAGGGTCCCCGTCCCAGGAGATAACGAGCCTCTCACCAGAAGGGCAGAACTGCAGGTGGTGCTAGCAATCTAAGGTCGAAGGCAGAGAATCAATCTAGATCCAATCATAACCCAGAAGTAAGATCAGGAAACAGCCCAAGATCAGCACTTCAGCAAAGAGAAAGCACCAGAAGCCCAAAGCATAAGGCCCAAAGCTCCACAGAGCAAGGAGCCCCCAACCTGTGCTGTGTCCAACCATTGGAAACACAGGGTACGCTAGCCTCCTTTGCCATACCCTAACCACAGCTGCTGGGGTGCGGTGGGGGTGACCTTCAGTTCTCTGTCTTGAGCAGCAGCACATGGAGAAATCGTGTCCTCCCTAAAAGAGGGCATGTGTTGCAGTGAGACCTGGAGACTGACCTCCTGTGTTGTGGGTGGGTAAATTGGACAGCCACAACACCCGATTGGTAGGTCCCTTGATGTTGGGTTTAATCTGGCCAATGGGGCACAGTCCAAACGGATCGAGAGACCTATATATACCCATGCACGTGACCCAGAGCTTCCTCTTTTGGCTCGTGCATTCAGAACAGCTAACAGCGTGTCCTCTGTGCAGCTGAGAGACTTACCTTTGATGGATCGCCTTTGGTGATATTTTTTCGTTATTCCCTTCTTGATTTGTCAATTGCAGCACCTTGAACTCAACCCCGATACTAATAGACAGACAGTGAAGCATTCTCAGGGTCAGTGTTATGTGGTCCCTGCTGGCTGCCATGTTCTGCACTAAATGAAGTTTCTAGACCATGTTTAAGGGCAACTCTACAGACAACTCATTTGTTGTTGTTTAGTCGTTTAGTCGTGTCCGACTCTTCGTGACCCCATGGACCAGAGCACGCCAGGCACTCCTGTCTTCCACTGCCTCCCGCAGTTTGATCAGACTCATGTTTGTAGCTTCGAGAACACTGTCCAACCATCTCATCCTCTGTCATCCCCTTCTCCTTGTGCCCTCCATCTTTCCCAGCATCAGGGTCTTTTCCAGGGAGTCTTCTCTTCTCATGAGGTGGCCAAAGTATTGGAGCCTCAGCTTCACGATCTGTCCTTCCAGTGAGCACTCAGGGCTGATTTTCTTAAGAATGGATATGTTTGATCTTCTTGCAGTCCATGGGACTCTTAAGAGTCTCCTCCAGCACCATAATTCAAAAGCATCAATTCTTCGGCGATCAGCCTTCTTTATGGTCCAGCTCTCACTTCCATACATCACTACTGGGAAAACCATGGCTTTAACTATGAGGACCTTTGTTGGTAAGGTGATGTCTCTGCTTTTTAAGATGCTGTCTAGGTTTGCCATCGCCTTTCTCCCAAGGAGCAGGCGTCTTTTCATTTCGTGACTGCTGTCACCATCTGCAGTGATCATGGAGCCCAAGAAAGTAAAATCTCTCACTGCCTCCAGTGAGACAACTCATTACAGCAATCCAAACAAGAGATTACCAGATTGTGAGTCACTGTAACTAGACTCTCTCTTTATCCAAGAACAGATTTGTCTGGTGAAACTCCTGGGAAAAGCCAGCTATGAAGGCTACCCAAGATTAGTTTAAAATTACCTAAGATTAGTTTAAAGCTAATCTCCTGGCTACACAGCTGCTCTTTCAGGGAGGGGAGGTACAACCTCATTCAGAACACGTTGCCTACCCAGTTCCCAAATCTGAAAACCACCCATCCACAGTGCTTCCATCTTGCCAGGATTCAGCTTTACTGGTCCTCATCCAGTTCATTACTGCCTCCAAGAAGGGTCCAACACCTAAACCACCTCATCCGAATTGAATGGCAACAAGGAATAGATTTGAGTGTCCACAGTTCACTTCTGGTATTTTGTTAAAGATATCTACATATATTTTGGTCCTGAAGGGGCAAAAGAAAACTACAAAGCAGTTTAATGTGACAAAAATACATAATCCCAAACAAGGGAAAATATGGGGTTTGTTGGACCAATCAAAAGGTTCTGCTTTGATATCCTCCAATTCAATCCGAGACTTCTGAAATTGAGGAAGGAAGGAAGGAAGGAAGGAAGGAAAAGAAAGAAAGAAAGAAAGAAAGAAAGAAAGAAAGAAAGAAAGAAAGAAAGAGAGAGAGAGAGAGAGAGAGCACAGCAGCCTGACCTTTTTTCTTCTTTTTTATTTTTGCTGCTGTTTTCTCATTTCTCTTGCTGGCAAGTTTCAGTGCTAGATTTATTAAGAACTATTCCAGCCATTGTGCACCTCAGAGAAAATTCTCCCAGCTCTGTGCACCTTGACGAAACCAGACAATATTTCATCACACCAAAGAACATGCAACTGGATGTCAGAGCTCATTCTCTCAGTTGAGTGAATATGCAGCTATGCCCCGTTCATAGTGTGATTGGAAGGAAGGAGGGAGGGAGGGAGGGAGGGAGGGAAAGAAGGAAGGAAGGAAGGAAGGAAGGAAGGAAGGAAGGAATTGTAGATTACTTGCATTGTGTGGCTCAGAGCAATTTTAAGACAGCAGAGAGCACAAAGTGTGTTTTTCATGCGAGTCACACCTTGACAGAGGTGGTAAAGAAATATTTACAAGCAGGGGGAAATGAAGTAGAGATAGTTCCAAGGTTTGCATACACGGGAAGGAAATGCTTCTTCTTCTGCTTCTTCATTTCCTTTGTCTCCTTCTTCTTCTCCACTGTGTTTTGATTTCATTTTTTGGAAGCCAAAAAATAAAATAGCCAGAAAGATTAGGCATCATAAATCCTGAGATTAAACAATAACCACTGGAAATAGTAGCAATGCTTGACAAGGACAACAAACCGACAGATTATTTGGTCAGATGAGATAAGCAAACCTCTCACAAAATACACATACTGCAAAAGAATGAGTTGGTTTAGTTATATAATGCACTTTCTCTTGCCAGTACAGTGGTACCTCAGGTTAAGTACTTAATTCGTTCCGGAGGTCCGTTCTTAACCTGAAACTGTTCTTAACCTGAAGCACCACTTTAGCTAATGGAGCCTCCTGCTGCTGCTGCGCCGCTGGAGCCCGATTTCTGTTCTTATCCTGAAGCAAAATTCTTAACCTGAAGCACTATTTCTGGGTTAGCAGAGTGTGTAACCTGAAGCGTATGTAACCTGAAGCATATGTAACCCGAGGTAGGTCATTGTTGGACCCTTTGGATCTCTTCCAACTCTACAACTCTTAAGGGTGCTGGCATCAATCTCATTTATCATTTCTGTAACACTTTTAATGCACATTTTGTTGGTTGTGGTGTACATGTAATGAATGCACAGATGAAGCTCCATGTGGCATCTGGGAGAAGAACATAAGAAAAGCTTCACTGCTGGTCAGACTTTGGTCTTATCTAGTCCAGTATTCTGGCTCCCAGAGTGGCCACATGCCTGTCAGAAGCCCTCAAGCAGGAATGCCATGGTCCTCTTGTTGGGCGATAATGCCAAGGCCTGGTGCCTCCCCCCCAATGCAGCGTCGCCCGGGATTCTTCACTCTGGTCTCCCGTCACGCTGATGGGGCCCATATCCAGGGACATGAGCACACGATGAGCAGAGTTCCAAACAGAAGCTCAGCCTTGAGGAATAACATCTAAGCCTAATTTATTGCAAATTAAATCAAACGTAACAGAACAAAGAAAAACATGGCCTCTCTCTCTGTCTTTCTTTCTCGGAGAGAGAGCTGCAAAAGCAAAAGCTATACAGAACGGAACAGTGCATCTCAATTTCCGCTCACAAGACTCCAAGAATCAGTGCTGGAATGTAAACAGACATGTAACATGTACTAATCCCACACATCTGCAGCTCAGGAGGAATGGAATTCTCAACCCCTCTCTCATTGTTCCCCAGTGACTGGTATTCAGAGACAGGCTGCCTCTGATCCTGGAGTTGCAGACAGTCCACCTGACAAGCATCCTCCATACTAGCTGTGTACGTTGATGGCAATCATTACATCGCATGGTAGTTTAACTATCAGCTATTACTTCTTCTGGTCTGACTTGATTTTTCTACCGTTTAGCTTCATTAGATGACGTGCAATTCTTGTATTTTTATGAGAGGGAAAGAAAAACTTCTCTTTGTCCACCATCTCTACAGCATGCAGAATTTTATAAACCTCTTTCATGCCTTTTTTTTCCTAAACAAAAAAGTCCCATGGGAAGTTGCTCCAGCTTCATAAATTTGGTTCCCCTTTTCTGAACCTGGCTTTTGGAGATACAGCAAAGAGAACTGTATGCAGCATTCCCAGCGTAGTCACATCACAGATTCTTGTAAAGACACAAATAGCTGTGCTTTTATACTACTGATGCAAAAATCACATGCTCGCTTTTGAAGACAGAGGAAGGTTCTGATGATTTCAGTGTTCTTTTTATGAAAAAGGTGATGCATGACCACAGCTATAACCAGTGGCATACCTAGGGGTTGGGTAGGTTGGCTCCTGCCAAGGGGGGCACAAAAACCACAGCTCTCCATTCTGGCTGAGAGTGGCTAGGGGCTTGCCTCCCCCTCCCCGTGCTCTCCTTACCAAGGGTACAAGGGATGGAAGAGCCCCAGTGCAACTCCTGGTCTGCCAGTGGGCCTGGTGCCTGTAGAATATGTCCTTGGGGATCATGCCGTCTTTCATTCTGTGTGCTTAATCAACCCAGCATAGACATCACTGAGACAGAAGTTCAAAAATGCTGGGAATGTGGGCTTGGGAGAGCACATCTTTGTTTGAGACTCTGTTCTGCTGTGTGATACCCCAAATCTTCTTGACATAGCACACATGGAAGGCATTGAGGTGTCGCTTCTAGTGGGTGTATGCTTTCACAAGTCACTTCCATACAACAGTGTGCTCAACATGCAGACCTGGTGGATTTTCATCTTGGTTTTGATCAGTAGCATCACATCCTCCCATGCCCTTTTGGAGAGATGAGTCATTGCCATAGCTGCCTTGCCAATGTGCTTGTCCAGCTCAGCACGTTGCAGTTATGGTGGAGCCCAGGGAGACAAAACCGCTGATCACCTCAAGAGTGCAGTCACCAATGCTGATGTGTGGAGTGCTGGTGGCATCCTGACCCAGGATGTTGGTCTTCATCAGGCTGATGGTGAGGCTGAACTCCATGCAGGCTTGGGCAATACGGTTGATTAGCAGGTTTTGCATATCCATATTATTAGGGAATCTCTAATGCATACAAGGGGCAAAGCATAAAACCATGAAACTTCCCCAACACTAAAGAGAGGGGCAGCCCTACTTGTGAGCAGCTGTGTAAGTGGATTGGAGTCAACTGAGTAGAACTTTTAACACATATAGGGTTTATGTACATTTTCTTATACATCATGGTATTAAGCAGTATATAAATTGTTGAACTAAATACATAATAAATATCCTTTTGCAACAACTCTGTGGATTGGTTGTAAATATCATCATTTTATTAATAGTAGATTGAGCCTGAGAAGTTGAGGCTCACTCAGAGACACACAATTATTGAACAATTGAGCTGGGATTTGAATTTATTTGGTGCAAGTCCATAATTTTATTCACTGGACAATGCCAGCTTTCATTCTGGCTACATTACGCCATTGACATATGGACAAACCTCCCATTTGTAAGTAAACAGAAATTAAACATTGCTAAATGGGCATAATTATCCATTTCTGAATCCTTTCAGACTGTGAAAATCGTGTCTTCCTTTTGAGCAGATGAAATTAATAACAACAGCTGGTTTGGATCTCACCCTATGCTGATATTTGTATGATGCCCCATTACTGTGAACGGAAGCTGGTGTTTTGCCAGATTTTGACATGATCACTGCTTGCTCCAAGGAAGAGCCAATAGAGAGCCCAAGTCAATCACAATATGCTTAATCCATAAATACTGTGGTGTTTTAATGATGTGATGTGATGTTAGCAGCAACAGAGGGATGAGGCACAGCGTATCAGTTAAAGGCTGTGTCATAACCCTTTAGTGTTTGCTCACCAAGACTGCGATGATATAGCAGATGTTTAAAGGAGGGCAATTTTCTACTGACTAATATGTTGAGCAGGTACTTCAGCACTCCCCTACTGCTTATGGCAATATGAACAGCTGGGATTACTTAAACTGTGAAAAAATAAAACATCATGCAGCATAGCATGAGACTGGTGAATTGATCATAGAGAAAGGTTCTTCTCCAGACTTTGCAATGCTTGCTGAAGGCTAATTGTCACATTGATGCTCATGCCTCTTTTTCACTCTCTCTCTCCTTAGGTCCAGAGCACTGGGAGGCAGGCTGGAGCCTTCAGCCACCCATGGATCTTAGACCATCTTGCACAGTTATCACTAGGTGACAAAGATGGTTGTCCCTAGACAACATGCTTGTTCTTGCATAAGACCTGCATTCCCATCCAGAACTGACCTATCTCCTGGGCATGAGAATAACTCTTCCATAGGGCCTCTGTCTTACCAGGGTTTCAACTCAGTTTATTGGCCTTCATCCAGCCCACCACCCTGCTCAAGCCCAGAGCCTGCACAGCCACTCCTGATTCACATGTTGCAGAAATTTGCTCCAAATCCGCTAGACTGCCCCCAGTGACTTCATATAAGTGTTAAATACCAATGGAGACAAAACAGTCTTATTCACAGATAATTGTGTCCCCCTGGTTCTCTCCATAACACATCCTGTATGTCTGCTGTAGGTATGCTGCCTTTAAGACCAAG